>NW_020653856.1:1673439-1687024 GCF_003589595.1 Hyposmocoma kahamanoa
AAACAAATATACGCGATTTAAATCCGGAAAAATAGTTTCATTCCTATCAATAAATGATTATCAAAAATCTGTGTAGTAAGGTCATTTGCTCCAGGCGTGGGACAGAGGGCGGTCGCATGTTGACAGAGTCCACACACACGACCTTCAGTCTACATACAAATTTTCGCATTTTGTTAAAATTTCCTTGTTGTATTTAAATCTCATTAATGTTTGTGGAATATCAAGGAATATCCATTAAAATTTTCGCAAACTGCATTTTTATTACAATGTACTATTTTTGAATTGAACTTAATTTTTTTTATAAGTTAACACCTGAATGTTACAGAAAACTTAGTTACAAAATGTGCAAGATATATTAATGGTTTATTAACTATATTTTGTTGACTTTTTACACTAGAATAGAGCTTTGATCAAAGGACATAACTGCCACCAAGCAGTAATTTATGCATAAAGGCCCAATTAGATGGAGAGAGTTTCTCGTCTCGAAGATACGATTATCGAAAGATTTAATAAAACTTTCCTTGTCTAAATTCGGGATTATCGCCGCTCTACGGGAGCGATAATCGCCTCGCCTTTGTATATTGAACGTCTAGATCATCGTCTCGAAGTCGATACCATGTGTGCAGTGCGCGAGGATGTTTTGATTAGCACTGCTTTCCTAAAACAAGAATCAATGAAACGAAAGCGAAAAAAAATGTTGGGTTAAAAAATGTTACAAAATTAAAAAAGAAATATTATAAAAAATAAATTTCTATGAAGTTCAGTAAACTTAATATTATCAGTAGTTTCGAATTTGAATGATTTTTGCGTCATTTTGATATGTCCATAGTCAATACCGCAGTAAACACTGAACTCGAATGGCAATTCTCGCACTCAAAACGGTACGAACCGATTTGTACGATAATCTTGAAAAAATGTCATACCAGATCGAGTTTGGACAAGTCGAGAACTCGTAAGCAAGAATCTCCTTGCTAGTAGTTTCTATGTGTAAACAATCGAGGAGACGACTAAGTTGCTTGAGAATCTCGTATGACAATCGTAGGCGAGATTTTAGTTCTTGCCATAATCTTATGGCTATTATTGCTTGCGACAATCGCGTACAATTTTTCGTCACGAAGCGTGCGATAAACTCTCTCCGTCTAAATGGCCCTTTACTATTTTCCGGTTTTGAAGGATAAGGCCTTATTCAGAGTGATGGTGGGCGCGGATGCGTGTAAATTAAATGTACGTAGAAGCTCTTTGCCTTCGCCGGCGCCTGTCTCGAGACGGGCGCGGGCGCATGTGCGCGCGCGTATATCTATTGGCTCGGTTCGCGCGTACCTTTCACAGTAAGCACTGTTCTAGCGTCTAACATCTGTTTGGGATTTCCACGTGTGGATCTACCCTCTCGTAGCCGCTTCGGCTCTGTGAAAGCTAAGACGCCAAGACCGCCGCCGGCACTCTCAATGAGTTCAAATATTTGTGGTTCAAAGCTCTGAGTGGCACATCAACTGTTATGGACAGGCGTGTCGCACTTGATATAATAATCATAATGAAATCGATAAGTGTATTGTAAAAATAGAGCCAGTTTGTTTAAGATCGTAACTTATCACAAACTCGAACCTTTTTTCCGAAATAACGTTTGTTCGAATTGTCATTACACCGAAAACTGAATTATACGAAACCGTTGTTCTTTCAGGATATGTTGGATGTTTATCGCAAAGACACGATTAGGTTCGGTAAGGTTAGGTTAAGTTAGGTTTAAAAGAAAAAACATTTTCCTCTCAAAATTACCGAGGTTATGAAAATTCGAACAACCGTTATTTCTGCAAAATGCCATTTCGAACTTCTGATAGGTAACCATTTAAGATTCATCAACATCTGCCATTTGTAACCATCTATTTCCACTGCAAACTACCTCCATGACTGAACCAAAAAGGTCACCATGCCGGTCTGCCACGCAGCGGTCTCGGGTTCGATTCCCGAGCTGGGAGAAATATTTGTGTCATTATCATCATATTAGCTGGAAGACGTCCTCTGCTGAACATAGGCCTCCCCAAAAATTCCCAGACTAGCCGGTCGGGCGCGACGTGCATCCATCGATTACCTGCCGCCATCTTGTGATGGCGCGTACATCCATCCATCAAGTAGGGGGCCGTCCCACTGAACGCCTTCCGATTCGGGGTCTCCATTCGAAAATATTTCTGCCTCAACGGCTGTCAGGTCTACGCGCTATGTGCAGAGCCCACTGCCACTCCAATTTGCTAATCCTTTGATATTAATATTTGTCTAGCTGAGTTTGGGTATAATTTGTGGTTATCTACGTGTGTGTCCACGGCACCCGCGATACAGAGTTTCCTTAATGCAGGGCTATGAGTGTGTCCATTATTATTATCATCGATAAGAAAATTTGTCTAATCCGCAGAGTCTGACTTTTGGCCCGGGAGTATGCGACCCTCATCACTGTGGCAACACATTCTGCCCAGGGCAGTCGGGGGAACACTGCCAAGTGGAGACCTCAATCATACCATTTGCAATCTCCGTCCATTTCGGTCCTCCCGCCATCAAGAAGAACCCCGAGGAGAACATTGGAGCCTGTTTGAAATACCAGCAGTTGCCCTGCGATTCGTAGGGTGGTTTCAAAATTACGAAAATCCAAGACTCCAAGAGTCTGATTTTATGAGTTTAAGCCAAGAAGTAGAGCAAGTAGTAGGTAGAGCTCCTTGTGAAAGAGTTCGTCCACGGAAGTACTGCCACCTTACCCATACCGTACCCATTTCTGCTGCCAAGCAGTAATGCTCACATTATTGCGTTCCGGTTTTGAAGGAACGCTGGTTTCTGCTCAGTGCGTTACTTGCCTTCTGATGGTCGATCTTTTCCAATCTCCAATGGCTCTGCTATTAAAATAACTAAAATAAAAAGACATTTGTTTCTCCACAAAACATAAGAAACATAATACTTGAAAAACGAATAGAAAAAAAAACAATTCAGTGATATGGACGAAAAGGTCGCTCACATTTTGGCATTGCTGATTTTCAGTCCTCCTCTGTTCTAGCTAGCTGTTCGCTTGATCATTTTATCTCCAGGTGGACAAGCAATATTCGTGTTTTCTTGGATGCGAAACGAAGTTACTGCATAAGCGACATCCGAAGTTAGTTCGACTGCTTTAGATTTATATAGTCCCGAATTCGGAATTTCAGAATGAATCGGATGCAGTGCCCAAAATTCAAAAGCTAACTTAAGTAACAATAGAGCTCTTTGAGAATGAGTTTTTCTGCTGTCCAGTAGTCATGTGAGCTGCTGGTGATATTACAGGCACACGATTCTTGTATGTCTTACGGTGACGGACGCAACTGCAGTGCCCTTTAGATCTTTGTGATTTAAAGGTGCAAAAGGTGCTAGATCGTCCCGTCGTTAGAAGTAGTCCATTTCACATAGGATAGGTACTGTGATGTTTAAAATTTTTACGTTGCATTCATACTATTTTTATTATGGATGCGAATCATGGACCATAAAAGAAGACCTTAGGAAGAAACTTGAAGTGTTCGAAATGTGGTGCTATTGTAGAATACTCCACATCAGTTGGACGGACAAAGTCACGACTGCCGAGGTCCTTAAACGAATGGCGAAGAAGGTGGAGTTGGTACGCACTGTCAGAGAACAAAAAGTAAAGAGAACGGACACCCTCCGCCCCTCCCTAGCTTTAGATACCGCACCACACCCCGCACATTGACGGTCACTTTGATTGAACGGCAACAAGGTTGTTGGCGAGCCGTTTTCGCGCGAAGACGGCTTTGATATTTGAATATAGTTTTCATTTATTAATTACGAAACTTGCACGTTAATATAAAACATCATTCTACGTTACTATTTATAATGGTCGTGAATTGTGTTGTGTACGGCTGTATATCATCATTTTCCGAAAGATGAAACGAAGTAAGTAAAAAAACTTTTGTCTGAGACTCATTCAGTTATTGTTTTCTTCATTTATTTACTGCAGAGTAATATAAGTATGTATAAAAAATACAGATTTATTATATCAATATACTGAGACGCCATGACTTCGCGAATTTTCTATTCGTATTGCCGATCAATATTACGTAGGTAGTGAATATATCTAATTATTAACTAAACATGGACAAGCAATTTCAAATACCTTGGTTACCTTACTTAAAAGTACATGTTCGAAATATAACATTTTAAGTGCTTTTAATACATTTTTGAAATACATCTTGAATACTACTCAGTCAGAGAATTAATGAAAATTATGATATGATATCGATATAAATACATAATAGACATGTGTAATTATTTGGGTTCTGGATTCTATTAATAGAATCATAGATAACAGATTCGCGTTAGCATTTTCGCTATGTTTATGTGTAATAGTGCAAGGAAGTGACGGGTAACCCTGCCACTTCCCCCACATAATTGATCGTGTGCAGATAGCGCCTTGCTGTATGTAGTAGTAGTAGGTAAATAATTTTCGATCGTTGTATGGAGTGTCCGGGGTGTGGCACTGTCAAACAGCGGAAGGTTGCCTATTTGGGTGTACTGCGACATGACAGATATCATCTATTGCACGCTATAATGATTGTCAAAGTAGCTGGGAAGCCGAAGGTTGGAAGAAGGAAAATGTCATGGCTTCGTAACATCAGGTGAACTGGCATCAAGACTGTGGAACAAGAGACTTGTCAACTTATGTATCAGAGTGACGGGCGCAGTGGCAGTGCCTATCAAATTTTTGCGATTTAAAGTTCTGAGTAGCAATGCACCTGTTATGGACAGGCGTGTAGCTTACCATATGGCGTACGACTTGTCCGTAGTCACTTAATACTATGAAAAAAAGAACTGTTCAGGCTAGCTCTAGACAAAGAAAGAAATAAAAAATCTGACAGCCGACCTTAAGTAATTCACTTGAAGAAGATGCGTACTATTTTTAACTAATCTCTTAACTAGGTTATAAATAGAAAAATTACATTTTAAGTAATAATTACAGTATATTAAGTAGATAGAAAATGAAACGGTATAGATAAAAATTACCCCAACTATTCGATGCGTAAAACCATTGACTTACAATTATATGGACGTCGGGTCCGCGCTAAAAAGTGTCCGAACTTATAGGGCGTTAAAATCGTATACAGAGCGTCATTCACGCTTTAGTCTTCGTTTGTTCGACTGACAGCGTAGCAAGCAAAATTAGACAGTACTGCGATGACATTACAATTTAAATTCAACGTTTTAGCTTTTTCATATTCCTTTACATGTCACTACGTTTAAATAGGTTGACTTGGGACATTTTTTTCGTGGTTTTTGTATTAGACCCGTCGTCTATTTATTTGTAAGTCAATGCGTAAAACAGATTATTTGTCAATAGAGATTGACACCATAGAATCGCATCGGTTATTGCGTATCTCGCTTCAATATGTGTGCATACATTTTGTATGAGGTTGGATTTCTTATGTTTTTAATTTTGCATGACGGTTTTCGAGTAATTATTCGAATGTCGTTTCGGTGCTGTTGATTTTGTGCTTTATTGTTGACTTTTTGTTTGGTTATTCTTGATTTTTTTAATTTGTTGTGTTTGTAACTTAACAACGTAATAATCGAATCATTATTATTTGTTCTTAATCTAGTTCCTGTAAATCGATTCCCTTTTCTTTACAAATTATATCGATAAGAAATTTAAATCGATTTTTTCATTCGATTTTGAGTTTTGCATAACGATTTTGGAGTAATTGTTAAAATTACGTTTCGTTAGTGGTGATTTTATGCTTTATTGTTGACTTTCTGTTTGATTATTGTTGTTTTTTTTATTAGTTGTGTAGTTTTTTGTTTATTATTTGTTCTTACATTATAGTCATTAAATCGATTCTCTCTGCGTCACAAATTATCTCGATAAGATATTTAATACAATTTTTTTTTACTTCATTTTACGTCATTACATCCGTTTTAATCTCAAACGTCACCGTACCCATGCTATGTGAAATGAGCTTTATGTGTCATAAAAAAAAACAGCACAACGCATTTAAAATAAACTAGTTCCATATTCTTTTGAGAAAAACTCCGGTAACAGTGTACGTGACCACGCTCAAAATTGTTAGTCTTCTATTATATTTATTGTGATAATGTTCCTGATAGATAAAACTGTAGATTAAAATAATTATGTAACCTCTAGTGCCATTGCATTTGATACTTTTGATATTTTTTATTATTTATTTCATTGTAGTATACGTACGACTATGTTTTATTGTTATGTAAAATACTGTTTTTGACTGTACTTAATTCGAATATTTTAATTTTATAAGTTGTTGAATTGTTTTGTATATAAAAATGGTTTTATATTATTAAACAAAATCAAGTCACATTTCGTGTGTTTTAATTGTTGAAATTTCATTTAAGTCCCGTTCCATACCATGTTTATTGTAACCGCCTCCGTGGACATTCGTGCTGGACTGTCACGCAGAGGGACTGGGAGAAATATTTTTACGGCCTACATTTATTTCTCTCTTAAGTTCGGGTGTGATTTATAGTTATCTATGTGTGTGTTCATGGCAACCGCGATACAGGGTTTCCTTAGTGTGCGGCTGTGACTGTATGTGTTATTATTATTTGTGAATAAAAACCAAGACAATAATATTTATTAACCGACTTCAAAAATGGCTACAGTAAGTTTGTGAACTTGCCTCGGATGGCACAGACTCCAAAAATAACTGATTAGGTATTGTAAATATTTAAGTTTCAATATTTTTTTATAGTGGTAAAGTAAAACTTCAAACCGATCAGTAGGTAAATAGGTTTGGACACATTTTGGACAAGAATTGTCATATTATTTAATATAATAAATAAATGATGTAGATAGACTGATTAATTAATACGTAATTATAACTCCACATAATAATGTGTACTAATAAGCCGTGGTAGCTTTATAGTTTGATCTACCCTCTCTCAAACTGAGACCATGGGTTCAAATCCGTGCTCGTATCTCTGAGTTTAAGTGGGAAATTTAGTATTGTAATAGATACCCGAAGCGAGGAAGGGTGAAGAAAGACGTTACAATCGCCAAACGTGTGACGACGGCTTTTATTGACGTAGTTGTATGATCGACATAGGAGACGTAATAGCGCTCATCTTCGATGTTAGTTCATCGTCTCACCATGTGGAAGGACTGGAATACCTCTCATAAGCTCTATGAATCGATACAAAGCAATTTCCTTTTGCAACTTAAATGGTATTTTGGTTAATACTTCGATAGCGCGTTCTATTTTGATCCCAACGCCATCTAGCGGCAAGGCGAGGTTACTAATATTTCTTGTACGTGTTGTTGCACCATGAGCTTTTCGGTGAAGTAAATCAACACGATGAAACCTGCACGTTGAAGAATGTTCACAACCCTCGGAAAACGGTGAAGTCTCCAACCCGCGTTGAACTATGGTCTAAACCATCGCCTGAGAGGAGACCCGTGCCCAGTAGAGGGTTGGGCTTAGTCATGATATACTAAACGAAATAAGACAAAAGAAATAAAAAGTATTACGTGATATTGTTGTCTTTTGGATTAAATATGTATTTTTTATTTTTCGCTTTTTAGTGTGGTGCTGTGGTATTTTAACCGACTTACAAAAAAGGGAGTTCTCCATTCGACTGTATTTTTTTGTATGTATGTTACGCGATAATACATTTGTGGACCGATTTTGGTAATTCTTTTTCCGTTGGATAGAGGGTACTTCAATATTGGTCCCATTTAAATTTCAAGACGATATTCCGCCTCTAAGTGTGGCAAATTAGGGAATGAATATGCGGTATCACGCGCACTTTCCGGCAACCGAATCCAACAAAACTTGGCAAATAGATGTAATTCCACACACTTTTGAGTGTCGGTTTTCTTAATATTCTGTACTGAGATATTGCAGACATGTACCTGCTTCTATACAACCTGTGATTTCACAAATAAATGAATTACCCGCACTGAATCTCTTTGAAGATTTGCTTTCATCCCCCTGTAGTTAAATCAATTTGTGAAATGTTTCGATCACTATAGTACTGGTCGTTTTGACGTTTGTCCGCTTATCAAGTTTCGTGTTAATTCATAACTACTTTGAAGGAGCTAATTGCTGTACATTGTTTAATTTCACGACACAACTCGGCATTTGTTTTTCGAAAATGTAAATTTTTGAAAATTAAATCCAATACTTCGTCAATTCGCTGGCCAGCACAACTTCTACCTCCAGCAAACTCGCGTCAAAGCTCAAAACAAAGCAGTTTCGAATTGACTATATATTAAGTAAACATTTTTATTTTCGTTTTATTAAAACTTTTTATAAATCTAAAAACTTATAGATGCGACTCGCATTTGATTATATTTTTGTCGATAATTAATTGAGATTTGACCTCACTATAGTAATCTGTCAAAATTGCCATCATAGGTTGCCGGTACTGTAGCTGTCTTCACGACGTTTTCATGCACCTTTATTATTATTAACCGTTTCAATAAACGATGGCGACCTCGCCTTCGGTGGCGTAACGGTTTACAGTATGGGCGTTGGATGTAGCGATCTCGGGTTCTATTCCCGATAGGATTAATATGGAAAATGAACTTTTCTAAATTGGTTCCAATCCTGGTGATCTGGGAAGTGCCCCAGAGTGGATTCCATGTTCTGGTACTCATAGTACAGAGAATTTCCTGGTTTGGGAATACAATGGGTGTAGTTTGGGCACATTTTATTATTATTAATAAAAGTTCTTAACATTTTGCCAAAGCAGTCATAGACAAATCACAAAAAATACTCATTTTTATTTCCACGCGTTGAGTAATACAATCTAATTTCAGTTCAAAGTAAAATTATACTATATATTTACAGAAATATTCAAAATGTCGAGATATGCAGAAACAATTCCACGGCGACGACATTTAACTATTACGAATACCAAGTTTTTGCATTAGTGCTTTTAATTTGTTAATAAACGTAGACAAATACCTTCTTTGTGTAACTTTGAGTTATTTTTGCGAATTTTGCTATTTTAGCAATTTTTGTAGTAGCTATAACCTTGTGAAGGTATTTCTGCACTTGCACGAACTCTCGTGAATGTAAAAAATGCAGAACTAAATATGGAAGTTATTTGTAAGCAAATATTCAGGTTTATTTGTAAAATGCGAACAACCTTGCAAGACTATTCACATCATAAACAACAACTTTTGTTGTTAGTTATTATACAAATAACCCTGTATAATAAGAAGCGGTTATGATAAAAGTTATTAATCGAAATAATGTAAGTAACAAAGCGTAAACCGTATATCTAAAATAACCTAGATATGTAAGTGCGAGTGTGTATATACCTTTGGTAAGTGTTAGAGACCACCCACACTGGCGTCTTTCGAGCGTCAGCGTCTTGCCAATGTACGCACAGCGTCGATACGACGACGTCCACGCGGCGGTCACGCAACTCCAAATATGTCTCCCAGCTCGGGAATCTAAGGCACGCGGTCACACAACTCACACTGGCGCAGTGTCGAAGCATCTATTATCCCATTATTAAGGTACAAATTTGTCTTATGCAATTATGGAATGGACAACGCTCGGTTAAAGTCGAGCGGTTTCACGCGTCAAACGCCGGTCACACTATGATCCGGGCGCGGTAATGCAGCGTCGTTGCTTCGACTCTGCGCTGCTCTGTGTAAGTTGAGCCTAACCCGGGACCTCTGCGTGGCAGTTCAGCATGGTAACCATTCGGGCACGAAAACAGGTAAGATTAAAATTCAAGTTATTTTATTAAATAATTTTCTCAAAATATTACACAACAGGTACAAAGGGTAACCATTTGGGAGACAAGAACTATTTAATAATCTCAGTACAGAGTACTAAAAAAACCGACCTCAAAAGTACGTGGAATTACATATAATTACCAAGTTTTATTGAAATCGGTTACCGGAAAGTGCGCAAACCCGGATTCATCCCCTAGTTCGCCACTATATAGGACTTTACGTAGGAGATAATAAAAATTGGTTCTCGCTGCTCAAAGTAAGTATACTGAGAGAGAAAAACGCCTTGAATTTGAGAATAGTAAAATCAACCATTAAAAAAATTGCTCCTTACAATAACATTTAGGCGCTAATTATAAAAATGAATCTTCCTGAATAAAAATCCGTGAGCAGCCACCCTTAGAGGTGGATGATTTTGTTCAAAATTAAATGGGACCTCTAAGGAGATACCCTTTTTCCAACAAAAAAAAATCAAGAAAATCGGTTCACAAATATCGGAATTATCGCGCAACGTACATACAAACAAAAAAGAACATACAGTCGAATTGAGAACCTCCTCCTTTTTTAAGTCGGTTAAAAACAATATTAAAATATCAAATAATAAATGATGCTACTTTGGTCTGTGACACTACTCAAACGCTTGCCTCCGGATTGGGTAAAATATAAGCGGTACTTGGCCAATCATGGCCAAGTGTTCGCAGTTATAGTTTAATTGAGTTTATTTCTCTCAATATTACAAATTTCACACAAATACAATTACATATCAATTTATACTACCCTTCGAAAAGTGAGCGTCATTTTACTAAATAATAAAGAAATAATATAATAGTTTACATCATTGACTTACAAATAAATGGACGACGGGTCTAATACAAAAACCACGAAAAAAATGTCCCAAGTCAACCTATTTAAACGTAGTGACAATGACAAAAAGCTAAAACGTTGAATTTAAATTGTAATGTCATCGCAGTACTGTCTAATTTTGCTTGCTTCGCTGTCAGTCGAACAAACGAAGACTAAAGCGTGAATGACGCTCTGTACACGATTTTAACGCCCTATAAGTTCGGACACTTTTTAGCGCGGACCCGACGTCCATATAATTGTAAGTCAATGGTGTACATATACAAAATCAACAAAATTAATTAAGCTAATAAATAATTGAATTAAACTAACAATGTCAAGTGTATACAGGAAATGTCAATATGGATTCTTAATAACTAACAAATGTATATTACAGTATAATAATACGGCGAATGTGAAATCCATTAATAAGTACTTTGAGTGTGCTCTGACACTGAGTAAAGGGACTTTTCCAATAAAAGGTTCTTCAGTCTGCACCTGAACGTTTCCTCACAACATTAATTTTTTAGTTCGGAAGGTAGGTGCTCATAGTACGTCGGTCCTATAACCAGCGGGTTTTTTTCGTGAAGTGCAGTGCGACGCGGTACTGATTGGAGTTGTCCCGCACGACGGAGGCACCCACCCATCGCCTCCACTCGCCCAAATTGCTAAGTGTTCCCGCGTGAACACATTGTCCTCAAAAACATATATTCTGTCTGTTTGATTTTTGTTTGGTAGTGTTTGTTTGGCTTTTTTTCAAATATTGGTTGTGTTTCATTATTTTAATTTACTTGTACAATAAGTATTGTATTCAATCATTACATAATTAGGTTGTAAAATCTCGTGCTCAACTTTAAGAACCTTCATTATGCAACGATGGCATAAAATACTATATTATTTATGTTAAATTATGTTCCGATGGGAATTTAAAAGAATGAACGAATGTGTTATATACCATTAGATGCCATCGTCTTGTATCGATGGCGTATACTATAATTATTGTGGCCCAAAATTTTGCTCTCGGCTCTAGTGGTGAACTACGGGGCATGTATGCCATCCTGGTAAAAGGATATGCCAATCGGCCAAAGGTGCTTGTCTATATTTGCCAGATATACAGGGAACACGAAAAATAAGTCGTTGCGGTGAGACTCCATTCGTGTACCTACCTCATTTTGACGTAAATAACATCTATGATCAAAGTCATAAAACTTTTAAAGAAAATGATCAAAGGATATCGAAGTAGCTTTTCTCGCAAAGCGTTCTTTTCCTTTGAAGAACTTTTCAATTTCATGTTCATTCTTTGTAAGTATTTTAACTACTGCTTCAAAGTATATAAATATAAAATAAGTCACAATTGTTTCCAAGTTGTGTTTTTTTTAAACATGTTGCTGACTTGTAGATATTATTTTAAACAGACGTCCCGCAAGCACGATGTATATAAACAAACTTTTGTTCCTATTTTGGATATTAACAAATCCAAGTTAGTGACATTGTGTAGACAAAACGAAGAAAGCAACATGACCCTTTGGCGTGGCATTTTGTAGCAGCAGAGCTCCTTGTGAAAAGGCTCGTCCAGGAAGTACTGCCATCTTACCTATTTCTCCCGGGAAGCAGTAATATCAGCATTACTCTGTGCCGGTTTTGAAGGGTAAGGGTGAAATTACAGGCACACTTATTAATAATTATAGGCACAAACTTATGTCCCAGGTTGACGTCAACGGAGTGACAGTGACTTTCAGATCTTCGCGATTTAAAGCTCTGAGTGGCACTGCAACTGTTAAGGACGGGCATGTAGCTTACCATCAGACGTACGACTTGTTCGTGTCGTCACTTGATATTATAAAAAATCCACTTCCAAAACTTAATTGATCGAAATAAAGATCATTATGCAATGTGTGCGCTAAAGAAGATATCTAATGTCGAGAAGATAATACTTTCTATTCGTTCATATGTTAGTCGTTCGTCGTAGTCCAGCTACTGGCCGCAAGATGGCAGCACGTTGAATAAAATTCAATATAAAATCAAAACATCTTAATTTGCAGTAAAGTTTACATTAATATAATGTTAAACAGTCCAGAAATTGTTACATATTTTTAAATTACAAACTATGACCAATCGTTATCAAGATTTCAAGGTGTTTATCTTTTGTTTATGAAGTTTTGGGGACAGCGGACAGCTCATTATTACAATCCCGGACCCATTAGTGATAATAATATTGAAAATGTAATATATTAAATATAATATAAATAACAATAAGTAAAAATGCGCGAAAGGAAAACTGTCAAGCTTCCGTAGTAAAGCATAATGTTTTAATGTTTCCACCTTAACTAAACAAATAATGGGTAAAATCGAGTTCGTTGCAATTTCATTCTTTGTAACTCCCGAACAAAATCACAATGTAGTATTAAAAACTCATACATTTGAAGGTCTTCTAGAGCGGGAAGAGATAAATTTAAATATATATTGATAAATACCTCGTTTATGATAGTAAATATATATATAATATATATAAAAGTGAGGTCCATTGGTTTGTTCCGTGACTTAGTTGGCATAGCGTCAGACACGGTTTGCTAGAAAACGTCGGTACAAATCCGGCCGGATCGAAGGAATTTTTTCTAAGTGTTCGATGTTTGTATTAATAATTATAAAAAACTAATCGAGTAATTTCGCAAAAAAATAATTGAATATCAATTCAATACAAACTTAATTACAGTTAATAGCGACATCTCTAGCCAGGGCTGGTAGCTGTGAAGTTACCTAACTGGGTGACGACTTTGCGAATTGCTCCGCATCGCGCTTTCCTGCGATGTTAACCTTCTTTGTATTTTGTTCCTATATTGTTTTGTTCTTAAAAAAACAGTGTAATTGTAGTATAATATTATAACCGCTCACGCGATGCGCTCCTCCTACCGCAAAATGGCGGCTATTTGGTTTCGCAAAATAGAAAAGGATTCAGTTTAAATACAAGTTTTTATAAATAAAAATTATTATTCTGCATTGCTAAATAAA
>NW_020653856.1:1687424-1705998 GCF_003589595.1 Hyposmocoma kahamanoa
TACCTGTTATAACTTCGATATCCGATAAATCGGTATAAAATCATCACTGGCACCTCTAGGTGTGGTATGCGTCTACGGCTGCATGTATCGCGTGAGCGGATAATAAGAAAAAAAATTAAAACATTAAATCTGAACATTTACAAAAATGAGCAGAGTAAAAATTTGTCTAAATTTGATCCTTTGTATGAAACAACAATTATCAAATACAATCTCTTAATTTTTATAGATGTTTTGATTTAATCTTTTCAACATTTCCTCGTCAGGCTTAAAACTGCCGCATATTTGCCTATGCCTTTGGATAGACTGCTGCAACAAAAGATTTCCTTAAAGGGGGCGGGTTATTATTAATATATATAATAATATATAATATATTCTCGCACCTCGCTTTATTATGCTTTACTACAAAAAATCCAGCTCCTGCAGATTACGGTGGATTTTCTCACCGTTGTCGTGTCGACGGTAGGTGGTAAATTTATGCTGAGTACGGTGCATTTACCGTAATTACGGTGCACATGGCAACACTGCGTGGCAGTGAGTTACCCTAAGACGTAGCAAGCCTTTTCTCATTTTTTACACCATTTCCATTACGTGATGTCATTTAGCTCTATCGCTAGACTTTTTTCTCGCTACGACGTTGCTATTGGAAACGTATCTATTACGTGAAGTAATAATTCCGCTCTCTGGTTCAATTTCTGAATGATTTTGTTTCTTACAAAAAAGCTCAATGTAATAGGAATAGTCCAACCTGTTATCAGTCGTTTTTGTTCATTGTCCAGTTCGTTTCTCAGGTTACAAGATATATATTTCCATTAGACTGACATTGTTATATGTATGTCGCATCATCGTCGCTGCAGTGCCACCTGGCGGATGATTGTGGAACTATGATTGCCTATTAATTAATTACAATGCCACCTATCGTCTAGTCTAGTGAAACATCAAGTAGTACGCTTGGATGTGGTCAATACTGTGCTGACGCCGGGTGTGACTGTTGTCAGTTGTAATGTTGCTAGCGTCACCGGCGGTGGAGTTAGTTAATCATGTCATGTCTGCCGCATGCCTGGAGACCTGTGGGCTAAGGTTACCACCCATTGGAGCCCCAAAAGCGTAAGGCACTGCGGCAGACCGAGGAAGCGATGGCGGGACGAACTGGATGCTTACGACAAGGCTTGGGTCCAGTTAGCTCAAGATCGGGAAGCATGGAGGGATCAGGAGGAGACCTTTGCCCAGCAGTGGGATATATCAGGCTAATTGTAATTGTAATGCAGTCCATGACTTTGAAGCTAAACAAATGTAATGTTATTGTTGTACTCCTGTACTTTAAACCGTCAATTTCATCATTTCATTTTTAGAAACCATATCACAAAGGCTCTCTTTTTAGTTCTGAACCAAAATTCTATTGTCTCTGGTAGGTACTCGGTACTGAACTGAAGAGTTTCAAAAAAAGAACAACGCATTTTTGCTAATTAAAATAGTGTCTTTAAACGCGTCACTATGATCCTGAATAGAATAACGTCACTAGATTTGTGAAATTATTAAAATTAAAATTATTTTATTAAATTTTTAATACTATTTATTATTTTTTTAATTCTAGCTGTGTTAGCCTAATGGTATGGCCTACCGCCTCTCGAGCAAACGTCGTAGGTTCGAATTCAGGCTCGTTCGAAATTTATGTGCAAAATTTAATTTCAAATTTACCATGAGCTTTTCGGTGAAACTTGAATTAGTTTTTTGGTTACGAAGTTAAGGTTATACCGTTCACTTAATGTACACTTGGGCCTAACACAGTACACAAAATGAAAAATTCGAAAAGAGTCCGATGTGATTATATAGCGAAAAGAGAATAATTACATTACGAGAACAATTTCGTTATTCAAATAAAGGCCTATCAAAAGGTGTTTTGAGAATTTGTATACCTTATTTCGTTTCGGATATATAAAATCGAACAACCGATCTGACATCCACAGCGAAGACGAACAAACGAAATGTACTATGTCCCGAGAACAAGTAGCCTTACCATAGGTCTTTGTTTTACGGATGAGTCGAGTTTTTTTCTCTATTTTACAGAGTTATAGTAACAGTTTTTCAATAGGAGATCCGTGCCCAGCAGTGGTACGTGTAAATGGGTTGATGATGAAGTCTTAATATTCCCGAGACTGAAAACAACACTCTCGTTGCTCGAAAATGCCAGATAATCGTCATTATTTCAAAGAACGTTTGCTATTTAAAGTATGCAAGTACTTAAAGGAATAGAATCTACTGCTCCTTTGTGAACGTTAAACAGCACTGATAACTCAGCAACACGGAAATTAACTGCGAACGGTTAGTAAGCTGGTTGGTTTTGCATGAAACCGATAAGTTGCTTACTATATATTACTCGTAAGTAGGATGCCCGTACTTCCTTTGATTTAAAGGATTTAAGAAAGTTGCGACTGTTGAAATTTATCTTCAATGCTGACTATGCTGACAAATAGTGTAACTTTATAGAAACAATTTGCTTATACATATATATCGACACATCTGTAGAACAAAGGTCTATGTGTAAGACTACTTGTTCCCAGGACATAGTACATTTCGTTCGTTCTTCTTCGCTGTGGATGTCAGATCGACCTTTGCTCGATTTTATATTTCCGAAACGAAGTAAGATATATAAATTCTCAAAATACCTTTACATAGGACCTAGTTTTAATAACGAAATTGTTCTCGTAACGTACTTATTCTCTTTTCGCTATATAATCACTTCGGACTCTGATCTTCGGATGAGTCGATATGTGCACACGCACACATTCGCACAGTCTCGCAAGGCACTCATCGGCATCACACGTGCCCTTCATTTTAGTAATAGTAGAGCTCCTTGTGAAAGAGTTCGTCTACCTAACTATTTCTGCCGCCAATCCTAATGTGAGCATTACTGCGTTCCGGTTTTGAAGGGTAAGGGTGCTGGTGAAATTAAAAGCACATGGGACTTGTCAATTTATGTCTCACGGTGACGGCGCAGTGGAAGTGCTCATCAGATCTTTGTAATTTAAAGCTCTGAATGGCACTGCAACTGTCATGGACATGTGTGTCGCTTACCACCAGGCCCACGACAAGTTTGTCTCGTCACTTGATATTATAAAAAAATCTGACTGAGGTCTACTTCACCCATGGCTCCATCCACATTCCATATATAAATTGCGGTCAATCAAAACTAAAATGTCAGTAAAAATTGAAAATCCTGGTTAATATGGTCACACTACTGGTAGTTGTTGTGCAGGAAGTAGCCATCTTGTTAAATTGGCATTGAATTTGCATAACCACACACTAGCTGAGATTGGATTAGACAGTGTCAGAACCAAAGGACACATTACCGACTCGGTTCGATTACATAGTTATCGGGCAAATGGGCCAAAGTTGCCATATGGGAACAGTCGTTAGTTGCTGGTTGGTTTTGTATCGGATACATTTCGGTTAGTAGTTTATCCTTTTATATGGCAGTGAAACGTGGCCCGTACTTGAGCGTTATAAGCAGGAGCTGCGTGTCACGGAAATGAAGATGCTGCGCTGGATGCGTGGAGTTTCACGGAAAGACCGTGTCAGAAACTCCCGCATCCGCGGCAGCCTTCACGTCCGTGACATTGCAGATAAACTGCAAGAAAGCCGCCTGCATTGGTACGGCCACATCTTACGGAAACCGGCATGCTACGTGGGAAACAAATGTCTGGCTATGCCACCTCCGCCGGGCCCCGGTAGAAGGGGCAGACCCAAGAAGTGCTGGCTTGACGTCGCCAAGGGTGATATGCGTGCCAATGGTCTCACCACTAAGGATGCCGAAGACCGTGCAAAGTGGAGGAGAAAAAGTAGGAAAGCGGACCCTGGGCTCCGGAGCAACACTGCTGAGGACGCAACCGGGACAACGCTCAGATGAGAGAGAGAGAGAGAGAGACATTTCGGTTAGTAGTTTCACATTTAGCGTTCCTACTTGACTAGAAAGTCCAGAACATTGATCCTTATGTCATAGATATACCACTCATAAGCACAAAGCTCTTCTCTTCTTCTCTCGTAATACGTACTGCAAAATAATGGAATACGTTATCGGAAAGTGTGTCTTTTGAAAAGTACAGTTTAGGGCATAGTTTCCTAAAGTGATCCTTACCCAGTGGGCGCTGAAGAGTCTTAGGGTAGGTAGGTAGGGACTTTGGAAGCAATTGGAGGGTGTTGATGCGGTCCTGGGGGTGCTACCGTATTTGAAAAAACAACCTGAATTATGTATATAAACTATATACATATATACGTCACAGTATATTTACGAAAACCTTATTTATGTTAAGAAAAAATAGTAATTTTTTTAATGAAGAATAGTGAGAGACGTATCATTAATACAATAAATAAAAATAAACTAGTTATTCTTGACAGTTGTCTTCAGAAAGTCACAAATTCATTTAAGGGGCAATCTTAGAATAGGGGGCAATGAAAAACGCTTCTACGTGGGGTGCACTATAAGTTTCCGGAATGAATAAGAAAAAACCTGAAAAAAATTTCTGACCATTTATAATACTATAAAGAAATGAATTTATTGTTTCTCAAAATATTCTCCGTTAGCGTTAATGCACTTTTTTATACGAATGAACCAATTTTGAAAACATTTATGCGACTCCTCCGTGACAATCTCTGAAATATATTTTTCATACTCTTCGACAGCCTCTTCAGGTGATGAAAATCGTTGACCGCATAACTGGTTGTTAATTCTTGGAAATAAATAAAGGTCACAAGATGTCAGGTCGGGACTGTACGCGGGATGGTTCATAAGGTCAACTTTGTTCACCTTCAAAAGTTCATTTGTCTGTCTGGCCGTGTGAGAACTGGCAATATAGTGGTGCAAGATGATACGGCGTTTACGGCTATTTTTACGGAGCTTGTCAATAACTTCCGGAAAAAAATGGTCGTGTACCAATTACTATTCATGGTACAACGATTCTCCAAAGCAACAGTAGCCACGGCCACGTGTCCAGTTTTATTAAAAAAAGAAGCAATCATCCGCTTAGAGGCACTTTGCACGCGCGCCACTTTGGTTGGTTTCGGCTCATCTCGAAAGACCCATACGCTCGATTGCTGCTTTGTTTTGGGATCATAAATATAAATCCATGTTTCGTCGCCTGTTACTATGTCCCACACCAAATTTGACGCCCCTTCGTTAAATCTGGTAAGCATGGCATTGCACCAAGTGTTTTTTGAGCCTCAGTCAAATTGTTTGGGATCCACCGAGAGCACAGCTTTTTCACACCCAATTGTTTGTGTAGTATTGATCGTATTTTACTCACGCCTATGCCTAAATATGCCCGAATCTCATGGTACATATCATGCCTGTCTGTTTTGATCATACGGCGCACAGCATCGATGTTTTTGTTGTTCACAGCAGTGGATACGAATTTCGTAATGGTCGCCCGACCATTACATTTTAAATATTGTTTATGTAAGTGGTCAGTTCCGGAAACTTATAGTGCGCCATATGTATAATTAGATTCCGATTTATATTCCAAATTTGGCATTTGCGAGGATCAAAACTATAGTGAAACAAAAACTTTATATCAAAGGTTATTATATAGCTTCTGCGCATGACAAGAATCCGTGGTAGTGAATCATTTAGCTTTTGCATATAGTCTCAATGAAGCCCAACTCCTAGAGTTTCTTGCTCATACACCTCAGGTACTCTACCTTACGAATGAGCAGTAGAGTTTAATCAGTATGACGATTTCAAGTATAATTTGCTTACCTATGAAATAAAATGATTTAAATTTTGATTCAGACTAATTGTATTCCCAGTACGTCCGGAGTCCCAGTCCCAAAAGGGCCTATATACGTATGTATCCAAAGCTTTAAAAACAGTTAAATTACGTGAAGTCGAGTTTAACATGCTGATTAATAACCACGTCTTCTCGCTTCGAGAATTTTGATGAGAGTGATAATGCAACGAATCAACGTGAGAACAATGGAAGGAACGAGTAAACAGGGAGATGAAAAGGTGCATGATAGAAGACCAGTATCGTCACACGTATGTATATTATCATATTTCCCTTATACATGCCACAGGGAGTGTTTAGGCAACCGTCTATTATACTAAATCAATGCGAGTTGGGGACTTTAACAGGTTTTAGTATGAGTTTTTCCTTCTCTGTTAGGTTCAATTTACAATGCCGTGATAAGGATAGAATTTTTGTAACGACCTTGTACATAGCAGACTTTATATTGATTGTGTAATGTCCAAACTAGATGCGACATGGCAGCTTCGGGATTTCTGGAGACTCGAGAATCTTTCAGAAGACGCGCGACTTGTTTTTTAGCTCTTTAGGTTTATATCGTATAAGTTACGTGCTGATACAGGTCAACTTCTCAATTAGAAAACAATTGTACTCTCAACGGGCTACCGCTGTTATCTCAAATTTTAGTATTTTTACTAAATTCGCAAAATTCCGAAAATCTTTGTGCTACTTTACTTTAAATTTGAAGATAAATTGGGTCTATTGTAACTCTAATCTAACGGATTACAAAGAAAATATCTATTTCATTGTGCACAGAGATGTTGACGCCATGTTGCAAACTTATCTGCGATGTCTGCGAAGCGAGGCATCCTGGTGTCAGATGTTGGCCCAGATCAAACTGTATTATTTCAAGAAAATCTAGTAATTTTTCTACTTTGTCGTTTTAACATGTCCATTTAACAATAATATGGATTCTTAACAACAAACAAATGTAAATTCAATTGGTGAATATCAAATTCATTAATAAATATGATTTTTAGGTACCAAAGTACCATTGAATGTACTCTGTTACTGAGTAGGGACTTTCCCTATAAAAGGTTCTTCAGTTTGCACTTGAATATTTCCTCACAACATTCGTCTTTAGTTCACCAGGTAGCTGCTCGTAGGTAGGGTTTTATTTATTTATGTATTGTATATATTGTTTTTTTCGGTGCGACGCGGTACTGTAACTGAGGACGTAGCTTGGGATGCGTAGCGTGAGGTACTTTTATGAATTTAAACTGGAATAATCTTCAAAACTTGTTTATTACATAAGGTCGTAATTTATATTTTTATATTTAATATTGTTTTATAATTGATGCCAGTAAAAAGTGCGAGAAGAGAATATGTATTGTGTACCCGGCGCCTCCACCATTTGTAACTGGGGACGTAGCTTGGGATGCGTAGCGAGAGGTACTTTTATGAATTTAAACTGGAATAATCTTCAAAACTTGGTTTATTGTATTCTTTCACATATTTTCTGCGTTCGGTTACATTTCGTTCATTTTTCAAAACACATTCTAATTACAAAACTATTCACTCAGCCAGTGATTCTACGCATAGAGTAGAGCCTAGACTACAGTACCTACTGACCGAAGTTGTCCAGCACGGCGGAGGCACTCACCCATCACCTCTACTCGCCTAAACCGTGCTAAGTATCTCCGGGTGAAAATAATGACCTCGAAAACATAATTATTGTGAGTATAGCAGAGTGTACAGCAAACAGCGCCTTGCAGGATTATCTCTGGTTTATACCGACCATGGTTCGTAACGCTCGCTTTTGTATACGCATTACACTGTCAGCGTCAGTCGAATTGCCCCTAATGCCGTATAATGGATTTACATATCGACCGCTCAAGCAAAGGTCAGTGGGTTTGCACCTTAGTTTTCGGAATTTATGTACGGAATTAATGTAATATTATTAAATTACAATAATTAAACCTTAGCAATTTACCTAATTAAGATAAGTGTGTGGATTCATATTAAACAAACATACCGTCTAAGGTCGTTGACATGAAATAGGCTCTACCTACTCGGTTACAGGTAACTGCAGGTCTTCGTATGAAGACCGAATCATAGTTTTCAATTTCTCCACGCGCAAAGATAAGTTTGTTGTATAGAGCACAAAGGCCGGCTCCGATAAAATGTTATACTTGGGAAGCTTCAGTGTAATCCACTTGAAAACTTTTACATTATCTTTAACAAGTCACAAAATCTACATAGTTACAACGATAATGTAGATTTATATAAACCAAAATCTCTTGGCATTCGTAGCTTCTTACGGCCTGTGGTTGCACGGGTTGGTTGCCACGCGTGCTCGTGCCAACCACGTGTCGTGGGAAGAGAACGGCCCGAGCGCTCTCGTGCTCGCCCGTGCGTCCTGTTCGGATTCACTGCTGGTTGGCAACTTCAAACCTGTGCGGCCTAAACTCTCGACCGACACATACCCAGGCCGCCCAGACTCGACCGTGGCGCAAGCGCGCCCGTTAAATTCAGTTGTCGATCGATTCGATTTCTTTTTATTTTTATTCACAACACCCGAATCGAACGTCAAACTGTCGTATTCGAAACAGAACCGAAATGACGTCACACCCATACGATTACTCAAACTTCTCGACCGGCAAATGCTACAAACTTTATTCACAACACAGTTATCAAATGAAAGTTATGAAAAAAATTATTGTGTGCAATTTTAGTAATTTATTTAATGCAAGACTAATGCATTCCTATATTTTAGGCCTTTAAAGTCTTATAAATGTATATATTTTCATTTTTCTCATAATCTATTTCACTGGCTAACTCTGTAAACGCTGTTGGATAATGATATCGTATCGTTACGGAGCGTTTACGTTTAGCGTTTACGGAGTTAGTTGGTTAAATAGATTACAAGAAAAATTAAAATCCGTTTATATACATTTTTAAAACTTTAAAGGCCTAAAATATAGGAATGTATTAGTTTTGCTTTAAAATAAATTAATAAAATTGAACAAAATCCAGACTTTACTTAAAAAAATAAGAGATTTTCATATTACATTCTTGCTTTGTAAACGTTAGGTAAGTTTTGTTCGTTAATTGTGTTCTTGAATAACGTTTGTAGCATTTGCAGGTCGAGAAGTTCGAGTAATCGGTTCGGTTTCGAATACGACAGTTTGACGTTCGATTCGGGTGTTGTGAATAAAATGAAAATAAGTCGAACGATGTCAAATCGAATTGTTAGACAAATGAGTTATCGTAAGGTTCTGAATCGACCCCCAGCTCGGAAAGCGCCCTTCGATTCGAGAACGATTGAATGGTTCGGCTAAAATATCGAAGAGTTCTGAATCGGGGTCCAGCGACCTGTTAATTTGAAAACAAATTAATTGGTGTGATTGATTCATTATGTAATAAATTCCAAAAAGGTTCTGTTTCTGGGTGTCTTCCCCCATCATCGAGTATATAACCAGAAACAGAGACGAAATGTCATTTCTTTTGTTTGAAAACTATTCTGCCATATCAATACTGTGACAACTGCGCTCCGATTGGCTAGCCCGAATTCGAAACAATAGACGAGTGTTGTCAATGGGTGTCGTCAACTGTTTCACTTCAAAACGACCAGTTAACTTGAGCTTTGCTATAATGGACGAAAATTGCAAAATTACATTATTTAATATTTAATTACCGATGAAATGTGATTCCGTTTGTTTTGTAATTAGATGTTTTTCCCACACCACCGAATAGAACACCACGGCATTGTTAGAGATATTATCTTTATTACAATAAATACAGAATATTTTTTGGAATATACGGACACGTACACACAGGTCAGTAGTTGGCCTGTCTATATTTCAGTGCAAACGAGAGTTGATATTTATAAGAGCTGTATTGCTAATCTGTTACCAGGAATATATGGGCCTTATTTCGTTTCTTATTTCTGGTTATATACTCGATATCTCCCATTCTCTGTCCGACATCCGTCTAAAACAATTACCGTCAAATAAGTAATATATAATACTCCTTAGAATAATAACGCATAGAATGATAGTTTCGTATCAAACGAACTGTCACAAGTGAGGCAAAAATCAAATTCATGTAGGTTAGTTTTAGTAGTAGGTTAATTTTCGGTTTTAGTGAATATTTATATAAAAATACAAGTTGAAACGCGTTACTTCCTTGTGGAATGTGATGTTAGTATCTATTTTATGTTTGTCTGACGCATTTTTACGCTCATTTACCGCACATTTCGTCATTTTTAGCTAAAATTCTTGAGCTGTTCGCGGTGCAAGTTGACCTTGAGCACTGACGGCCCGCCCGCTCGTCTATTTAGGCCCTTTGGGAGCGCTTCAATTTGCCTCACTTAGCGTGTGCGGACTAGGTTTCTATGCGTTATTATTCTAAGTAATACTCGACCAATTAAAAAAAAACAATGTCCGGTATGAAGTTTCATTCGCATCAAGCGTTTATTTTAATTTAGTCGAGTATTACTTATTTGATAGTAATTGTTTCGGACTTGTTATGTAATTATATTAAAGATCGAATTGGCTTATAAAGCTTCCAGAAACTTCATTCACTAGTGATGAAATAAGGAAGTTATACCAAAATAAATCTTACGGCTCAAAAGTTAAACGTTAAGTTTATTTAAATCTCTTCTTCACTACTTAGAGCATGGTCTTACTCGGGTTACACTCTTACTTACTCTACACTTACTTACAGTCAGGTTAAAATGTCAGGTATCGTCATTGCCTTACAATTATATGGACGTCGGGTCCGCGCTAAAAAGTGTCCGAACTTATAGGGCGTTAAAATCGTATACAGAGCGTCATTCACGCTTTAGTCTTCGTTTGTTCGACTGACAGCGAAGCATGCAAAATTAGACAGTACTGCGATGACATTACAATTTAAATTCAAAGTTTTAGCTTTTTCATATTCCTTTACATGTCATTACGTTTAAATAGGTTGACTTGGGACATTTATTTCATGGTTTTTGTATTAGACCCGTCGTCCATTTATTTGTAAGTCAATGGGTATCGTATAGCATTGACTGCACATAGGTCATTATAAATTATTTGTTATTTCTGTAACTTTTACAAAATAATTTACGTATTTAAATCAAGCAGCAATCTCAAATTGTTCACTTTCATAAAAACTTCGTTAAAGATGTTGAACGAGATTCTATTTATATAAAAAATAAGATAAAAGTAAGCTCCTCATTAGGAACGTTAATTCTTTGTTTAAACTTACCATAATTACAGTCTTCGCAGACGAGAACAAAATGTAAATGTTCGTGAATTTTTCTGTCCCGTTTATCTCAGGTACAGTAAAATAGAATTACAGAGATATTCGTCCCGAGATAATTGAATGAACCGATTTTTTTACGCGGAATTTTATGCTTCCTTTGTTTAATAATAATTACGAGGTGTTTTGTTTTATTAATAAATAGATCGAATTTGCACCAAGAAAAATACCTTCGACCCAACTGGACTCGAACCAGCGTCTGTTGCCTCAACGTGGCTACGTTAAGTTTCATGAATTATCTTTTTTTTAACCGACAAAAAAGGAGGAGGTTCTCAATTAACTCAATTAACTGCCTCCGTGGCCGAACGGTTACCATGCCGGACTGCCACGCAGAGGTCCCAGGTTCGATTCCCGGGCCGGGAGAAATGTTTGTATGCCTTACATTTATTTCTCTCGTGAGTTTGGGTGTAATTTGTGGTTGTCTTATGTGTGTGTCCATGGCACCCGCGACACAGGGTTTCCCTAGTGCGGGGCTATGTTGAGTGTGTGTGTTATATATTATATATTTATAAAAAAAAAAAAAAAAATTTGACTGTATGTTCTTTTTTTTTTGTATGTATGTTACGCTATAACTCCGGTATTTTTGAACCGATTTTCATGATTCTTTTTTTGTTGGAAAGGGGGTACTTCCATAGTGGTCCCATTTCATTTTGAAGAAAATCATTCACCTCGAAGGGTGGCTGTTCACGCATGAAGATTCACTTTTATAAATAGCCCCTAACTTTAATTTAGGAGCAATTACTTTAATGGTTGATTTTGCTATTTCTTCCATTCAAGGCGTTTTTCTCTCAATATGCTTTGAGTAGTGTCGTAGTGAGAACCTATTTTTATTATCTCCAGTATCAAGTCCAGTATAGTGGCGAACTAGTGGATATTTCAATGAAACTTATAGACGATAGACGTAATTCCATGTACTTTTGAGGTCGGTTTTTTTAGTACTCTGTACTGAGATTATTATAACACCTAGTAACGGGACGAGCAAGTCGTGCGCCTGGTAGTAAGCGACACGCCTGTTCATAATAGTTGCAGCGCCACACGGAGCTTAGAGTCGCAAAGATCTGAGACACACTGCCACTGCGCCTGTCACCCTGAGATATAAGTTGACATGTCCCATGCGCCTGTAATTTCACCAGCACCCTTTTACCCTTCAAAACCGGAACACAGTAATACTGACATTACTACTTAGGGGCAGAAATAGGTAAGGTGCTCTACTGCTACTCAAGTTTGTAAATGGTTTACAAACTGATTTCCATTACATCCGGATTTCGGAATCAAATAACGTGTGAAAATCGTGAAAGTTTGTATCAACGTATGGCTTTTTTTTTTAATTTGTTCTACCCATTGACTTACAAATAAATGGACGACGGGTCTAATACAAAAACCGCGAAAAAAATGTCCCAAGTCAACCTATTTAAACGTAGTGACATGTACCTAAAGCAATATAAAAAAGCTAGAACGTTGAATTTAAATTGTAATGTCATCGCAGTACTGTCTAATTTTGCTTGCTTCGCTATCAGTCGAACAAACGAAGACTAAAGCGTGAATGACGCTCTGTATACGATTTTAACGCCCTATAAGTTCGGACACTTTTTAGCGCGGACCCGACGTCCATATAATTGTAAGTCAATGGTTCTACCATATAAATTCAACCACACGTGTCACTACCAAGTTTGTATAACTTTGCACAGTAACAAGTAGTAAAATAGTACCTTAACTAAACACAGTTTCTGTTAAACTGAAGCGTTCCAAACCTGTATCCACGTGAAGACAGTGGGGAAATAAGGAAACTTTGAATTGGAAGCATACAGGCGGCGGCAACGTGTAATTTGTGGCTGAATCAACTCCATACTTCTTCTTCTTCTTTATGACGAAGTAGGGTTAACGAAAGATTCGGTTGGTCACCATAACTACACACAGCTACATTTTGAGTCTTAATTAAATAGTGTAAAAATTTACTTAACCAACAGTATTTTTTTCCAGTTACACACATGGAAACACTGTAGAGTAGAGCTTAGTATAATCAGTGGAGACTGAAGAACGAAAGTAATAAAATTATGTCCTCTTTACTGGAATTACATGGAACGCCCTCTGTTTCTTACGCCACTTCAGAGGCAGTTTTATTTTCAATGGCTAAAGATCGCGAGGCCAGAAAGATGTTCATGGTTCATTGTTGAACATATAATTAAAGTTTTATTGAAATCGGTTACCGGAAAGTGCGCAAACCCGGATTCATCCCCTAGTTCGCGACTATATGGGACTTGACACAGGAGATAATAAAAATCGGTTTTCAATACTCAAAGTATATTGGGAGAGAAAAACGCCTTGAATTAGAGAATAGCAAAAACAACCATTAAAATAATTGCTCCTTGTAAGAAAATCGGTGCACAAATACCGGAGTTATCGCGTAACATACATAAAAAAACATATAGTCAAATTGAGAACCTCCTCCTTTTTTTGAAGTCGGTTAAAAAACGCCTTGAATTGGAGAAAAGCAAAATCAATTGCTCCTTAAAATAAAATTTAGGCGTTATTTATAAAAATGATCCTCATGAGTGAACAGCCACCCTTAGAGGTGGAGGATTTTCTTCAAAATGATACCAATATGGAGGTACCCTCTTTCCAACAAAAAAAGAATCATGAAAATCGGTTCACAAATACCGGAGTTATCGCGTAACATACACACAAAAAAAAAACTGTCTGCCTGTACTGTCGAATTGAAAACATCCTCCTTTTTTTGAAGTCGGTTAAAAATGAAACAAATGTTCCATAGAACAACGTGCGTGGATGCTAGGCGCTTTGTGAAACAATTTTTTTTAAATATTTTTTTATGATACTAAGTGACTGGACGAACAAATCCAGGGCCTGTTGGTAAGCGACACGACGACTGTCCATAACAGTTGCAGTGCTACTTAGAGCTTTAAATCATAAAGGTCTGAGGGGCACTGCCACTGCGCCCGTCACCCTGAAACATAAGTTGACAAGTCCCATGTGCCTATAATTTCACCAGCACTCGCAGTACTTCCCTAGACGAACTCAACAAGGAGCTCTGTTGTTATTTAAATATAATAATATAATATACGTTATGACGATTTTGGCGCCCCTTAAAACTGCCGCCCGATGCAGGTATCCCGGTTTACCTCAAAGATCCGGGACTCGTATGTCACCGTAACGTGTACTCCACTTTGCATAGGAATGGCTCAATAAAACAATATAAGTTTGGTTCACAAGTAATGGTGTGAGCGGGCGGGCCGCAGCACACTTGTATCTTCTATACACCGTCATCATTTGCTGCAAAAGTAAACTTTTGGGCAAAATTAAGCTTTTCTCACTTAAGTATCACAATAATAATTACGTCCTCAATTTCAGGCACAAAACCCGTGTCAACAGACTGTATCAAAGTTGGAGTTGTGTCTCGTATGCAAACAAAGTTTAGATTTGTTCCGCTTACTTCATTATGAGTTCGTGAAAGTCCAGACAATGCATACTGACGTATGCTGCTTGGTGTCATAGCAGTCAGTCAGCTCCATGGACGTTTTAACCGACTTCAAAAGGAGGAGAAGGCGCTCACTTCGAATTTATTTGTTTATAACTAAACACTTATAAGACTGCCCAGCTATCACCTGTATTATGCAAAAATTTATTCTGCGTGCATATATTCTAAAGATAAATGTGTGTGTGGTGAAGTGACATCGATTTGCCAAGTTCTATTGATATCGGTTAACGGAAAGATAGTGATTTCCAACAAACCGGATTCGTCACTTAATTTATGAAATGAAAGTGCGAAGTGAGGTCGACGATCAAGCATACACACATAAATTATGCCTATTCACTCTTGACTTGAAAAGGTCCAAGTTATAACGTTCAGGGAACAAGTCCGTAGGCAGGGAATTCCACTCCATAGCCGTTCGCAATATAAATGTTGAAGCGTAACGCTTCGTGCGAAATGCGCTTTGGAATACCCACAACACAGGGGTGGTACCCAACCCCTGGTCCCCTGTTGACGGAAATGAGATATATCCTGTAAAATTACTTAATTTTATTAACTAATATTATTAACTTAGGACATTAACCGATAGACTGGATAGTGCCTTACAGAGGCATTGGGTATCGGCTCTTATAAATCCTGGACATGTATATTTAATTAATTAGTTTTTTTTATTTTTTTATTTTGTATTTATATTTGGTTTTTTGATTTATTATAATTTTTATTGTATTTGTTATTTTGTGATTGTGTACTAAATTATTACTAACATAGTTTCTAAGCATTTTGTTGTAAATGTAACTAACACCATGGACCCATGTAGTCTTAATAAATGAAATTTTGAATTTGAATTTGAATTTGCAAATATCGATAAGCAGGCAACTTTACGGCGGTGTTCAAGGCTCTGCAGCTTCGCCTTCATCAATTCTGAGTCGCCTATAAGCCTCTTGGCATGGTTGTTGATTGAATCCAAGATGGCCAGTTGGTATGTAGTAAAGCCATCCCAAAGGTGGCAGCAGTACTCCATACACGTCCAGACTTGTGCTAGGCACAGCTGAAGCAACTGTCCCGGTGTGAAGTAACGCCTCACCCTGGAAAGGATGTCAAGATTTCTGGCTGCATTTTTGGCCATGGATTCAATGTATCTGCCGATGTTCAGATTGGACGACAGGTCCATTCCAAGTAGGTGGAGGCGGTCGGCTATCGGTATGGATAGATCACGAAAAGTCGGAGTCAGCTCAAAGGGACTCCGTTTTGTGGATTTGAATTTGCCAACCTAATTTGCGGACTACATCCGATTCATATCCGTTCTGAATCCCAGACTATACAAATCTAGAAAACTCGGACTAGAGGTGGGTGATAAATAACGTCACGATGAAAAAATCACGATGATCCGCCGTCAAACAGTATCACCGTGACGCGTTCCGAAGGAACGATGTTCCAAAGTCACATAGGTGTTCATCCGTTCCAATAGCTATCCCCGTCCCTTACATCACGACATACGTATTTGATACAATGCGCGATCTCCGTTCCGTGGTGACTGAGCGCGCCACTCGTAGTCCTTTTCAAATCGGGCCATTTCGGCGATGGGAGTGGGTGAGATAGAATGACTTTCTTTGCTCACTCACAAGTGTCGTAGGTGCTTATTGCTACTAGAAAGGGCTGATGAAACAATTCTGCAGCAGTTACTATAAACCTATTTATTAACAAGGTAAAATATTTTTGTATATTTGTTTTATTATATAGGAAGAGTTGATATTTTATATTTATGTATAATCTACTTTGTGTATTCTACTAGAAATATAATTACATTACACTTTATTGCTATTGTTAACAATCCAAAGATTCGCATTAAATAAGTAACAAACAAAATTACATTAAACACAACATCAACTTTTTGAATGGATTTGAATGGATTATTACAAAGGGAGTAAAAACTTAAATCATTCTATAAAAAACGGCTACAAGTATTAGAAAGAAGCCACTGGCTAAAACCGTATATCGTGATGTAAGTTATAGGCGTGACAAGTTCACGGAAGTAACAGTCGTGACAAAATTTTTTTGGAACCGGAAGGACAGTCACGGCGATAGAAATGTAACGCCATGTCTAACTCGGACCTATTTCGAATATCATTTGTGCCCTCAGTAACATTCGAATCCGAGAAAATATTCACCAAGAGATAAAATGATCCAGGCGACATTTCGGACCATCGTTTCTGGGATGCGGAACTCCCGTCCTTCATCCGTCCCAAATCATGAATGCGAATAAATGTTCACACTTTGTTTTTTAATGTTGGTCGAGTATTATTCATTTGACTGTAATTGATAATAATAACGCACACACTCAATATAGCCCCGCATTAGGGAAACCCTGTGTCGCGGGTGCCACGGATATACACATCATCATTCAGCCATACGACGCCCACTGCAGGGTAGGCTTCCTCCAACGATCTCCACGACGATCGGTCCTGCGCTGCCCGCATCCATCGGCTTCCTGCGACCTCCACCAGATCGTCGGTCCACCTGGTGGGGGGCCTACCCACTGAGCGTCGTCCGGTGCGCGGTCGCCATTGAAGAACCTTTCCACCCCAACGGCCATCGGTTCTCCTAGCTATGTGCCCCGCTCACTGCCACTCCAGCTGAGCAATTCTTCGAGTCGGTTACCTTAGTTCTCCTACGGATTTCCTCATTTCTAATTCTATCACGTAGATAAATACCGAGCATCGCTCTCTCCATTGTCCGCTGAAGGACCTTGAGCCTTCTTTTGAGGTCCATAGTGAGGGACCACGTTTCTGATCCATATGTGATCACTGGCAACACACACTGGTCAAAGACTTTTGTCTTGAGACATTGAGGTAATTTGGACGCAAAGATTTTTTGGAGTTTCCGAACGCTGTCACATAGACAACCACAAATTACAACCAAAAAGTATTTTAAAAGTTTTACTTTTAAATCCGTTTTAACCTGATCCATTTTTTGTCCTTTCGAACTAATGACTGTGAAAAGTGGATAATGGAATTAATTGCAATCAATTGACGTTATTACTTAACCGCCAGCTTATCGAAATAGCGAAGAGTGAATAAGCCAATTATCAAATAAAACCTGACTAAATCGGGGACGAGGGTGTTTTCATCCCTCACGTTCATTACTTCGACATAGATTAAATTTATAAAATGAAATAAAATAAATTAAATAAAAATCTATGTTGCATTATTTGGCCGTGAATGAAAAAGAATGTGAAAAGTAAAACTTGCAATGAAACAGAGGACTTGCTGGAAGTTGTTTCATAATTATTTCTATATAGGTAACCATTAATTTATAACTACTGATTCTATTTTTAAGCTGTATAATATAAAGAAATATGCGCAAAAAAGTGTCTACAATACAGATACACATTTACTTAGTTTAGACATCGCAGTTACATATTAGGTTCTAATCTTAGAATAATAACGCCTAGAAACCTAGCCCGCACACGTTAAGTGAGGCAAATTGAAGCGCTCCCAAAGGGCCTACACGAGCGGGCGGGCCTTCAGTGCTCAAGGTCGACTTGCACCGCGAACAGCTCAAGAATTTTAGCTAAAAATGACGAAACGTGCGGTAAATGAGTGTAAAAATACGTCAGACAAACATAAAATAGACACTAACATCACATTCCACAAGGAAATAACGCGTTTCAACTTGTATTTTTATATAAATATTCACTAAAACCGAAAATTAACCTACTACTAAAACTAATCTACATGAATTTGATTTTTGCCTCACTTGTGACAGTTCGTTTGATATGAAACTATCATTCTATGCGTTATTATTCTAAGGTTCTAATATTAAAGTGTACACCGAAGATTGTATAATTTAAGATCCTTTCTTGTTGTTTATTTTAATACTAGCATAGCTTTATATACATTTTTATCCTTGTATTGTATTAGATTAAGTATGAATATGAGTTAAAAGGCCGAAGCAATCTCCGTTCCTGCCGGCGCTTATATAGTGCTTTTCTCAAAGAATGTGAGGAAATCTATAGAAGACTAAAGAGAAGAAGATGTAATTA
>NW_020653856.1:1706008-1712481 GCF_003589595.1 Hyposmocoma kahamanoa
GACACATTTAATAGTAGGCTTCTGAAGTTATGAATGAATGTGTATTAATTGCTGTATTTTCGTCATCGCTTTTCTCACTAGAACTGTTTTCGCAACAAATATATAGAAAAAAGGTCAATAAAACGGAAAAGAATACCAAAGCTCTTTAATTTATCTTACCGCCTTTTTAAAAAAAAAGCGGTATGGGTATTTTTAATTCTCGCAGTTATGAACACTGGGCAGTTGGCTGTATGAGTTTTTCTTTTACCTGGTCAAATAGTTCATTATTAGTAGGTAGATTTAAAAGTTTAGAGAATTATCATACTTACTTTGCAGGTCTTGGTCGAGAAGAAATCGCATGATCCATAAATGGCAAATTTTATACATTTCCGAGCTTGTTTGAGAAAATTATCATTATGTCCACGTCATCAAATCAAATCAAATCATTTATTTCTTTGTGATACACAGGTTATAAAGTTGTTACAAGAATGAATTTTGAACCACTGTGATCCGCCTTATGACATACAAAGTTTTCTTAGTAATTCTCATGCAATAATTTGTAATGATATTATAATCATGCAGTGCAATTAATGCAACCTAATACTAATGAAATATAATAACAATAGTAAAATAATCAATAACAAATTTAACAATATGAAATGTAAATTTTATAAGAAATCTTCAATATTATAGAATGTCCAATCATTTAGGTAATTAAATAATAATTTCTTAAATTCTGCACAATCGTTGCAATTCCTAATTTCAAGTGGAAGTTTGTTATATACCTTCGTAGCCATTACTATTACACTCTTTTGAAGTAGAGCAGTTTTACATGATCTACTTTTCAGTTGATGAGAACGGCGGGCTCGTGTGACGAATTCAAATAAATGAAGATGACGCTCTACGAAAAGTGAAATTTCAAATATATATAAGCATGGTAAAGTCAGTATTTTTAAATTTTTAAAATGTGGTTGACAGCTATCTGTTTTTTTCAAGCCGCATATAGCCCGAATACATCTCTTTTGGGCTTTGAATATGCGTTCAATGTGTGGTGCATTTCCCCAAAAAATGATTCCATACCTAAGGTTGGATGCTACATAACCATGGTAGGCGGTCACTAGAGCGTCTAAATTTACTATTTTCGATAGCCTAAATAATGCATAATATATCTAACATAAGCTTCCAGTTAAACAGTGTAAATAGTTGATTGGAAAGTAAATTGGGGCACTATGGCACTACAATTCAACCGATAATGTCTTTACAATGTCCAATGCCCAGTAATGTCCATTCCACGGCCTTGCATGATTCGAGGTATTGTTTATTCAAATACTACTGTATTAATATTTCTGTAGTCGACCGAACACCAGCTAACTGTGATTGCAGTTGAATAATATAAGACAGACAACGTTATCATTTGCTTGCGACTACGGTGTCAACGAAGACGAGGGGAAGAGAATCGGGAAGTGGGGTGTAGCGTATTTGTTTGAAGGTAGATGTGGTTAGGGGTTTGGCCGACAGCGAAATTAAATTTGTCATATCGGACGTAGTGTAGTCAAGTTGTCTATAATTCATTACGGTATAAGTTTCGTGGTTACTTTTGCGTCTGGAAGGTGAATGAACAGTGAACAGGGACAGGGACGTGTCTTTAAATTTTCATATTTTTGCGTTATATCTTAATTTCATAGGCAAGCAAATATGATGAGCGGTGGTAGCTCAGTTGGACAATGGTTGCTTTTAGAATAGAATAGAATAGACATTTATTGCAACGCCACAACACATAGATACAAAAAAAAATATTGATACTACTTAGACAAGCATAACAAAACAAAAAGACGTAATAAACAAAATAAAAATAAAATGAAATAAGACAATAACAAACAAAGAGCAAAACAAAAAATACTAAATATAACAACTACAAATATTGTACTGTCATGTGTGCGGTTGTGGCGTATGCAAAAGGACTTCATTCAGCTTATGCCACAGCCGCAATTGACTGTGGCGCTGGTTTTCAATGAGCCCTGAGCTGAGATGAGTGACGGACGTGTGTGTCGCAAAATAAAATAAACTACTTAAATAATTGCTTTTCAACGGAGAATACAGTGTTTTTTATTGAAACAGTATGGGGGTCTCCAAAAACATAGGAGATACAGGAAAACGGAACCATTCTTTAACGGCCTTAAGAAAAGGAGAATGTTTCCAATTCGACTGCATGTTTTTTTTTGTATGTATAATGTTACGCGATAACTCGGCATTTGTGAACCGATATTAATGATTCTTTTTTTGTTGGAAAGAGGGTCAGAGGTCCCATTTAAATAAAAAAACTAGGGGATGAATCGGTTTCATTTCGATGTAACCGATTTCATAGTGATAACGATTTTGGCATAGTAAATTTTTTCATGAAGAGACAAATGAATAAAAAGTTATTTTCGTACAAAATGATAATATGTTATTAAATTTGACCAGCTTCTGATGTCCCGATTGTAGTCTTCTGATACAATGAAATTATCGTTATAAGAAACTGACTCTATCGGCGTTAAAAAAAATTGTCAAATTTATTCATTTTGTATGAAAAAATATTTTATTAAATTTGACCAACTTCTGCAGTCCCGATGTTTTTTCTAAAACAATTAAATGACCTTACATGAAATATTGTCGATTAGCAGTAAAAAAATCAATTTTATTCATTTTTATGCACAATTCACGCTTGACAAAAAAAATTACTGTACCGAAAATTTTTTTTACAAAAAAAACGAACTGGTTTCGGATTTCCTCATACTGTCCTAGTTTAAAAAACACACACACTGTATAGGTAATGTTGAGTAGAAATACTTTCGCTAACGCTCAAACAAAATGACGCCGAAACGAACCCGGAACAGCTTCCTCGGCATCAGGGACCACCTCGAGAGTATATACCCTTATAAACAAAAAAAATAAATTAAAAATCGGTTCAGAATTCATGGAGAAATCGGTATGTCAGTGGACATGACTTTAAAATTTGAGAATATATCTCGATTTCCATGGATTCCCTGACCAGATTCTGACTTGGTGATAATGGGACCACCACGAGAGTGCACCCTTTCAAACAAAAAACGGACTTTCAAAATCGGTCTACATTTGACGGAGAAATCTGAAACATACATACAGCCGAACGTATAACCTCCTCATTTTTTTTGAACTCTGTTATAAACTGTAAAGTCACTTCAGTCAGTCAGTCAGTCACACAGTTGCCAGCGTGGCGAACTATAACGTAAATCACATTCTTAGTGGAGACTCGTGTCCAGCAGTGACACGCGTAAAGGGTTGTTGATAATGCTAAATTACAATAGAGTTCGAAATAAATAACTAATGCTCGGAACTCAGAAATTGACGTTGGTTACAAGTCGCTATTGGGAATCGAAGTAAGCACGTATGCACGCGCACACACGGACACCTCATACGCACACGCGTAATAGTTCGACTCCTATTCCATAAAAAAAAGAAACACATTTTCAAGACCCGCCCATCAATTAATATCTATCTCTTTCCCTCCTTCCACCTCCAAACTCCCCAAGAAACCTGCCTAACCATACTGTATTTATTGTCAAACGTCACTTGCAATATCGACTCTAGAGCAATCAATAGGTGTATTCCGTGTATTCAGTGAGTTAAATAGTGAACAATTTTATTGCGAATCACGTCAACTTACCAAGTCGGTGACTTGTGGATAACCAATCAGCAGATAATCGATCCGGTAGGTGATTTTTTGACAACTTGGTTGATCACTTAAGTCTTGTCGACAACTTTACGTGGTTGACTATGTGGACAACCCTGTTACTATAACCATATAATTATTGGTGCACAACCGATCGTCAACAGATAACCAATAGATTCGATTAGTGACTTCTTGATGACTTGGTTGCTCACTTGTTGATAACTTTGTTGTGTTATTGACTAAAGTCTGAGTAAATTTTGTTTCGTTGAACAATATTTCGATCAATTTAACTGTAGTGTTGTGTAGTGAACAATATATATCTATATATATCTGTGCGATCAATCTAAATTGGTAAAAGTTCTTGATAACACTGCGTCGAACGTTACGTGTCAACAAGAAGAAACACTACGAGCCTATTATTACCAACATCTTCAACATCAAAAAGCCGTCACTCGTGACCGAGGTAATAAGTTGTAGATTGATCATTCTCATGTCAACGAATCCAAATACAGCTATAGAAATGGACCCCGTAATCAGCTCAACTGAGTCATCATATGACACCAGAACTACTGACGAAGTTGCGCGCTCTGCACGCGTCAGACGCTTTAATGACGGGACACAACCCTCTGAACTATATTATATGCCCCTCACGTGCATGACTTGTGAAGATTTACGTAAGCAATTAGCCATACTACAAAGACAGCTCATGGAATCACAACGGACGTGCCTCTTGCTCACCGAAATTCAACATAATGGTAGCATAGACACTAATTACGACAATAATAATACAACAACGGAACATTAAGGTAATGACAACATGGAATTGCCTCAACATGACTGCATATCTGATGACGATGGATCACTGAGTTGCAGTTCACATATCTTTTAGGGTCTCATTCAACATAAGGATACGAATCAAGTTCAAGTCAACTCTCCCATAATCGCAACAAAAACGACAAGCAACATCGTGACAGGACATCAACATCAATTTGTGCTCTAGTCCTGCTGGTCACAAACGACATGATAACTAATCCGTCAAAACTGCAGAAATGGGTGTTGGTTTCTTAACCTCGAAACTCATTGTTACCATCGAACTCTAAGCGATCAATTACTACTCTTGAACACCAACTGGATTCCTAAGTATGCACCCCATTCCAGCTAAACAAAAAGATTGGGCGTCTGCATAAGAGCGGGCTGCAATGCACTCTGTGCGGCTCTTTTAGCAAACATATTTTGACACACTTTAAAATAGATATCCCGTGTCAATGGACAACTCAAAAATCACCTCTCACATCCTGGCATCTTTTGGTTCAAAGACATCGCACTTCAGCTGATGTGCTCACCTGAATTCAAGTCCCCTATCGACCTACTCTGGGGGTACCTGGTTTACAGATCGGATGCAACCAGTTCGCCGCCGCTTCATGACTATGAATCAACATCTGCTGAATTAGACGGCTGATTAAAGTGTTGATTGTTATTATTAAGAAATGATTACACTCTGATGATTGATAACAATAATGTATGTTTCTCTGAGTTCTAGTTACTTTATTATTACGAAGTTAATAATAGTTCAACAATCGCTATGGATAGTGTACTGTGATTAAATTCATTTTTAACCGACTTCAAAAAAGGAGGAGGTTCTCAATTCGACTGTGTTCTTTTTTTTCTTTTTTTTTGTATATATGTTACGCGATAACTCCGGTATTTGTGAACCGATTTTCATGATTCTTTTTTTGTTGGAAAGGGGGTACTTCCATAGTGGTCCCATTTCATTTTGAAGAAAATCATCCACCTCGAAGGGTGGCTGTTCACGCATGAAGATTCATTTTTATAAATAGCGCCTAACTTTAATTTAGGAGCAATTATTTTAATGGTTGATTTTGCTATTTCTACAATTCAAGGCGTTTTTCTCTCAATATACTTTGAGTAGTGAGAACCGATTTTTATTATCTCCAGTGTCAAGTCCTGTATAGTGGCGAACTAGGGAATATTCCAATAAAACTTAGCAAATAGACGTAATTCCACGTACTTTTGAGGTCGGTTTTTTTAGTACTCTGTACTGAGATTATCATTGTATAGAATACTTATATCAGTTCTGGAACTTCCTACTTGACTTTTTGACAAAGTTACCTTCTATAATAAGACAATATAGTTACCACCATACAAATTTAGCAGCACCGTTTATACATATGTGTGCACGCCCGCCGCGCGCCGTGTACGGACGAACACATTCGCATAATAATGAAAGGCGCGCGGGACCGCCACGGCCTAGGTTCTACTCATTTTAAATCATATCAGTTGTGAGCCGATAGTGTCCATGGCAGGATTTTGTAAGTGTAGTGGCTTACTGCAATTTTTTGGTATACTGTACTTTCTTATTTCGATTAGCTATTCCCGGTAAGCGTTTTAGCCACTTACAAAGTGTTTTGACTAACTTATTGACTGCCTCTGACGGACTGCCACGCAGAGATCCCAGGTTCGATTCCCGGGCCGGGAGAAATGTTTATATGGCCTACATTTATTTGTCCATGGCACCCGCGACACAGGCTTTACCTAGTACGGGGTTATGTTGAGTGTGTGCGTTATTATTATTATTATGTTCTTAAAACGGGGATAAGCTGTTCGTCAATAGTGAGCCGATGGCACGTCGACGACGTAAAGTCTATCCAATCCATTTTAAACGAAATGTAAACATAACGGTTTGACAGTCTCGCGCGCGCGCACTCAGCGAACGGACGTGAACAGCCTTTCTACTTTTTTTTCATTCTACCTACGTGCTGTACCTGTTTGTAGTTCAAGATGG
>NW_020653856.1:1747481-1776289 GCF_003589595.1 Hyposmocoma kahamanoa
TTAACGCCCTATAAGTTCGGACACTTTTTAGCGCGGACCCGACGTCCGGAACCGTTCGGAATCCATTTTGGGAACTTTTTCTCCGTTTTACAAATTTCTCTGTGGCGTTTTGAAGAAAAAATTATCAGCTTTATTTTTATAATGAAGTAGCTAATCTTTTATTACCTTATTACAAATCGTTCGAATTAGTACATTTGATATTACGTATCGTATCGTATTGTATCGTATAGTCGTCACCAAATGAGAGGCCTAATTTGAGAACTAAAGAAGGCGATAGTATGTAACTTGAAATGCGATCAACGAAACAACAATCAAACAATTTTATTGGTATAATTGAGTTTTACAAATACGTAAATTTTATTTAAACATTATATAATATGACAAAACATATTTGAAATACTGTTTTCGAACGAATTCCAAAATAAAATGCAATTTTGAATTACCCCGAAACGTCCTGAAAACAGTTACGTCCTCAAGCTGTTTTTTAAATAATAGGGTTGTAAGCAATTAGTCGCCGAATTTCACCGATTCACTTCGATTTCTCCGAAAAATATTTTTAAAATATTACAAAAAATTATGAACTTTATTTGAGATTGTTTGTTGTTGACATTGACAACTTCTAACTTATTGCCAGCCGAATAATTGAAAATTTAATGAAATCCTTGGTTTCTTGGTAATTTAATCTTTTTACGTAGTTGTTTTATCGCTGAACATACTTATTTACACTAAATTAAGCAAATAAAAAATAAACCATTTATGATAAAATCAAAGTTTAAAAAATTGGATACAATTCATCGGATTGTGGGACAATTTTACGAAAATAAGAGGAATTCCTTTCCATTCTGTAAATGAATTGCTTTTGATAGAATTGCACAATTTGGTCTTTCAAGCCCCCAGAACAACAATGAACCGAAAAATAATCTAAACAATCACAAACTCTTAAAATTTTGAATCGATTTCTCGTAAAAATCGTATAATGTGATTAGCGATATGATTAGTCCACATCCCTTTTCGCATCACTATGACAAGTGTCAAATTTGGCCTCTTATTTGGTGACGACTATAAATGTGGAATATATCCATACGTAGGTACTGAAATTCCTTTCTTGGCGGCTAGATGTCGGTCAACGTTATGAAACTAAAATGTTAGTCCGGTTACGTACTAATTACTTATTGGAGTTTCATTTATATAGGATTTTATTTCCAGACTATTTTCCAGGCTATTATAATTTGAAAGACCTAATGAATTTATTTTACTCAAACTTGTAATTAAGACTGTGTGTGTTTTAACTATGATTTTGCCATTATTCTTTGTAGAAAATGTTTCACCCCTAAGGATATCAAATAAAGGATGAATCCGATTTATTTGATTTCACCCACTTTCCTTTAGACGATTTCAATAAAACTACGCAAATAGAATAGATGTAACAAATACGGCGAAAGCTGATAAGCTAAAAATTTTAATTCTGTTTTTTTTTATAAAATAGTACAAAATCGTAAATAACCAATTTTTAATAGCAACAGGATTCTTACTACAGAAACGTTTATATTGCCTCTGTAGTTTGTGTCGTATTCAAGGCGGCTGTTAACAACAGTTTTTGTCACTCATAATATTTTGTCTGAACTATTACCTTTTTAACATAAATTACATTTTCATAACTGTGTTATCTCTCGCAGACACTCTGGTGCCCAGTTTGTAAATTGCTTTAAAAGTACATAATCCGAATTTGCACGACAAAAATTCTATTAAAGTCGGTGACATTACCCCAAACCAACGTGAAACCCGCTCTTAAACACAGTCTTTACTTGCATTCGTCTGATACATCTGTTTTAAAGACACGTCTGGATAGATCACCATCCTCTTCGCGACTATGCATGCCTTTTAGAAATAAGTTTTTGTTAAGCTAGGTAATTTTTTGAACCGGCTTTACTAACGAAAATTTTCACGGTACTGAAGTTCCTTTTTAACCGACTTTCAAAAAAGGAGGAGGTTCTCAATTCGACTAATTTTTTTTTTTTCTTTTTTTTGTATGTATGTTACGCGATAACTCCGGTATTTGTGAACCGATTTTCATGATTCTTTTTTTGTTGGAAAGGGGGTACTTCCATAGTGGTCCATTTCATTTTGAAGAAAATCATCCACCTCGAAGGGTGGCTGTTCACGCATGAAGATCACTTTTATAAATAGCGCCTAACTTTAATTTAGGAGCAATTATTTTAATGGTTGATTTTGCTATTTCTTCCATTCAAGGCGTTTTTCTCTTAATGTACTTTGAGTAGTGTCGTAGTGAGAACCTATTTTTATTATCTCCAGCGTCAAGACCTGTATAGTGGCGAGCTAGGGTTATATTCCAATAAAACTTAGCAAATAGACGTAATTCCACGTACTTTTGAGGTCGGTTTTTTTAGCACTCTGTACTGAGATTATTTGGCGGCTATAGGTCGGTCAACGTTAAGAAACTAAGAAACTGATAGTTGTAAACGTCAGTCCGGTTACATACTCATTAGTCATAAGTTCTGCCTAGTTCAACACCACTGGTGTATTGCAGTGTCTTCCGGATTGCAGTGTAATGAGATTCGCAATTTTTGATGCTTCTAAGTTTAATAAGGAATAAATGAGTGCATATTTATTTCTGCCACCAAGCAGTAAAGAAGCCTTCTTTATGATGCCAAGTGGCGGTATGAACAAGGCGTACATTTACGACACGCCTGTCCATAATAATATCCAGCTTTATGCAAGAAACCATATAACGTCACTGAGAATGCTGTGTTAAGTATTGGTTCCTCACAAATATAAACGTCAGAGTCGACACGCTAAGAAGAAGATCTCACGGTGACGGGGGGAGTCAGGTATTTGTGATTTAAAGCTCTGAAATTGTTACGGGCACGACTTAGATATCGTAAAAAAAGAATTTCAGGATAACAGAATACGCTAACAACAGACTTCAAGGTTTTGTTCAAGGCTATTGCTCGAATCTCTAATATATTGTCAGCAAAACACCAATTCGATTAGTTCCGAAGATCGCCTGAATATCCAACGCTTTAGCAAAGTCAAAAGTGCTTACTTTAAGGTACTCTATTATGTCATCTATTTTGTTTTTCACTTGGGGAAAAACCATCACAGTTACATTCTGAACAAAAGTGACATATGATGATTTTGAGGTTTCAGCTGGTAAGAAAAGGCTTTGTTTGTGGCCTAACCTTAGAGAAATGAGAATGCAAAACGCTTGGTCAACTCGACTTATTTTAAGAAATGGTAAAATAAAAAAAGGAAAGCTGACACAAATAATTAAATTATATATAGAAAAGTACAACTATTACAAAACACTCCTTAAAAACCAAATAGCACAATACTCAACCCAAAGGGCCTAATAACTATACAATTTTAATAGTAGTCTATGTGAAGATTAATAATAAGGAAATGAAGGCGATTTGTGGTTTAAGGGTTCGTCCTCTAGTTTCAAGAATTTTGATGGGAGTGATGATGGAGAACAAACGTAAGAATAGTGGAGGAAAATTCGAAAGCGATTCAAAATTTTAAAGATAAGTGGAGATATTGCTACTAAACAGTAAGAAATCTATATAACTTTGAAATTAAGGTCATACATGCCGATAAAAATATTTGAGCAGTCCACGTCTCGAGATCATTTTCTCTAATCTTCTTCTGGTAACCCATTAACGTAAACCACCACAGAACAATAAATACTAGTAGAAGTGATTAGTTAGCATCGAACGCGTGATCACAGTATAGATAGTTGTCCAAACTAGAGCTAAGTCCGCCATTTTCGCTTTATACGGTATAGTTGTGTCATTTTCTCTCGCAAATTCTCTAAAGTCCTAGAAAAATGCCTTATTGTGCAGTTTTGAAGTGCAAAAATGAAAGCCGCACCAAAACTATTACCCGTGGTCGTATTTCATATCATCGGTAAGTCTTAATTTAATAAATTTTCCAATTTCTATACATCTAATTTATTTTTTGTACTGTACGAAAAATCAAATGAAAATAAACAGTATCCCAATGCATACGGTCTTTTCACTTTAGACATTATTAAGTCTTGTTTAACATATAATTATAATGTACAATCTTCCTTATGTGAGAGTGAATAAATAAATATCATATCATATCATATCATATCATATCATATCGTATCATATCATATCATATCACGGTCGAGTTCTTTTTATGAATTTTCCACGCTAGTAGCGAACAAAAACTTAGCAAAAAAAAATATTCACGAGTGTTTTGTTAATTTTAAACTTAATTAATCACAATGAAGTTAATTATGCAACGTGTGCGTTTTCACGCACACATCTGAAGACATTTGTCGTCGAGAAGATACTACTTTCTATTCGCACAGATGTCAGTCGTTCGTCGTAGTCCAGCTAATGGTCGCAAGATGGCAGCACGTTAGCAAAGGATTGAACTTTCAACGATATAAGGACTGGGTAAAGGTTCAATTATATTAACAGTTCAGAATTTGTTAAACCTTTTTAAAGTAGAAATTACAGTTGGCGACGACGGTTCTGGTAGTAATCGAGGCTTAAAGCACTTCCATTTTATTCCTTTTCTCTGTGATCTCCTTACACCGTCATCTCACCTCTTTGTATCGCCTCTCTCCGCTTATATCCTATCATTTTTTATTTTACATGTATTTAAATTTTAAATTTGAATTGTTCCATCTTCATACACTTTCTCATTTTGTTTTCGTACCACGGTCACTCTCAGCTCGACCGCCACAACAGTCGGAGCTGTTCCAAATTCCATTTACTAAAATCTTATTTTTGATTCTTTACCAAGATATAATACAAACCATATAATACAACAGTCGGAGCCAAAGAATTATCAAAAACTTGCTGCAATAGTTTTTCGACCCAAAATGAAGCCATAAACCCGGATGTAATGGTGCCGCCATTGAAACCCTGGCTATAACACGAATATAAAGATTTGTCCAGACGTTTTCTGGCGCTTTCTGGCGCTTTGCACCTTCATATACTTTATAAAAAAGGAATGGTCTGGCGCGCCCTGGGAAATAATCGGCGAGTATCTTATCTTCTTCTTAAATGCTTCTCCACTATTGGAGGTTGGCCTTCAATATGGCATATTTTTCCCTGCCCGTGGCCAAACGAAGCAGTTGTTCCGCGCTCGTGATTCGTCTTCTAGCGCGTCTGTTGCCTTCAACCTTTCCCATCGTTATAAGTTGAAGCAGTCGGTATATATCGTGTCGAAGCACGTGATATGTTATTTTGTGCTTCTTGATGATCCTCATCAGCTGGCGTGAGGTATTAATGCGAAGGAGTACCGTCTCGTTCTTGACTTTCTGCATCCAGCTGATACGAAGTATGCGGCGGTAGAGTGTACTATGCTGATTGGCAAATTGTTTCAGCACGATAATAAGTTCATGACATCGAAGAAGAATAAGCTATGTAATTTAACGGAAAGCTGACTAACAACGATCCGGATTAGTTTCAAGATATGGCCTTTTGAATACCATTGGGTTTTATTAATATTAGAGCGCTGGTGAATGCGGTACAGTAATCTCAATTGAGAAGAACGTTTGTTTTTCCCATAGATATTTTCTATATATATGGCTTTTCCATGGGGAATAAATACCACATATTATTTTCTTTTAAAATCTTATTCGAATTTCTTAGCTCATAGGAAATACAGAGGAGCGCACATTTCAAATTATGTAAAGCACGTCGTTAGCTTAAGACGATCTTTGAGATGTAAATAAATGCACATCTGCGTTCGCCGCGCCACAAGTCTCTTCATAGGAGTCATTTAGTTGAAAATGTTACAGGAAAAATGAAATATTTCCTCAAGTATTTCCTCTTGCCTTTTCCTTTTATTAACTCCAACATTAAGGTTCGTACATTGATTTATAAACTTTCACGATTTTCACACATTATTAAATTTTAAAATCGAGACTTAATACTGCATAAAAATATTAAATTTCTTAGGTTTTCGCGATTGTTACACATAGGAAATGAAACTTCATTGAATGTATATAAACCTACACATTCAATGAAGTTTGACAAACCCCAGGTCCTTGCAAAAGAAGTCCGTTACCTACCCAGGATGCTGCGAGAGGCCATTGAAATTAAAAAACATCCTAATTTCAACAGGGAAGATGGTTTCTCCGTACCACCTGTTTGGGATTTTTCATTAGAGGAAATACTGGATCCCAAACTGGTGGTACGGAGAAACCATCTTCCCTGTTGAAATTAGGATGTTTTTTAATTTCAATGGCCTCTCGCAGCATCCTGGGTAGATAACGGACTTCTTTTGCAAGGACTTGGGGTTTGTCAAACTTCATTGAATGTGCAGGTTTATCCATGACATGCTCGCAGACTGCAGACTTGTTTACGCGACGGTGTTTGACATGAGCTATATGTTCTTAGACGCGGGTACAAATACTTCGCTTTGTTTGTCCAATATAAGAGAGACCGCACTCACAGTCAAGCTTGTAAACTCCTGCATCCTGTAAGGGGATGTTACATTTCACGGGTCTCAGGAACTGAGAAATCTTCCTCAGGGGCTTGAAATAGGTCTTGATAGATGCACGCCTGAGGACTCTTCCGATCTTGTCTGTAACACCTCTCACGTAAGGTAAGATGGCAGGTCTTCGCTCGACTGTAGGTGGTTTCACACGGGGTCTGCGGTGTTGGCGTGGAATCCTCAACTTATTCGCATGTAGGACTTGCTTTATATGCTGAAGTTCCCCCGCCAGATGATTACTGTCGCAGACACCATATGCTCTCTGAAACAAAGATTTGCCCACGGTAGCTAACTGGCTAGGATGGTGATGGGAATTACCATTGAGGTACCTATCTGTATGGGTTTTCTTTCGAAATACAGTATGGCCTAGGGTGTTATTAGGATTTCTTTTAATTAAAACATCTAAGAAAGCTAAAGTACCACAATTCTCTTGTTCCATAGTAAATTGGATCTTAGTACTAAAAGAATTAAGATGGTCCAAGAAAGAAGGTATGCTATCTTTAGGTAATATTGTGAAAGTATCATCAACGTACCGTTTGAAAATCTTCGGCCTAGCTGGGGCCATGGGTAAAACTCGCTCCTCGAAGTCTTCCATGAAAATATCGGCAACAACGGGAGATACCGGGGAGCCCATCGCTATACCGTCAATTTGTAGGTAGAATTCATTATTCCACAATAGATAGCCTGATGTTAGGCAGTGTTCTAATAATTCTGCATATTCAATGGACATATTATGTTCCCTTAGCTTCCTACGTACAATTTCAATGCAGTCTTTTACTGGTAGGTTGGTAAACAGCGACTGAACATCAAAACTGACCATGGTGTCATCATCAGTTAACCGTAGATCTTTGATTCCACTGATGAAATGGTATGAATCCTTCACATGTGTGGAAGTATTCCCTCTCAATGGTGACAGTACCTTTGCCATGTGTTGAGCCAGTTTGTAGGTTGGTGTGTCAATCTGGCTAACTATGGGACGGAGTGGGGTGTCAGCCTTATGTATTTTTGGTAACCCATACAGTTTTGGTGGTTTCACGGCGCAGGGCACAAACGCACTTACATCAAGTTTCAGCGTATCGGAGTGCTTAGATATTAAAGGAGTGCGTAGATATAAAAGAAGTAAATTGTTATTATTTATTATTATTTCACTTTATTATTTAACTGCCTCCGTGGCCGAACGGTTACCATGCCGGACTGCCAAACAGAGGTCCCAGGTTCGATTCCCGGGTCGGGAGATATATTTGGATGGCCTACGTTTATTTCTTTCGTGAGTTTGGGTGTAATTTTGTGGTTGTCTATGTGTGTGTCCATGGCACCCGCGACACAGGGTTTCCCTATGTTGAGTGTGTGCGTTATTACAAAAAAAATTTTTTTAATTTTTATTGAATTGATATTCAATTAGTTTTTGTGAAATTATTCCACTAGTTTGCTATAATTATAAATACAAAGATCCAACACTCAGAAAAAAATTCCTTCGATCCGCCCGGATTCGAACCGACGTCTTCTAGCTTACTGTGCCAGACGCTATACCAACTAAGCCGCGGAACGAACCAGCGGACCTCACGAATTTTTCTATGTACTTGCGACATATCTTTAGGTATTATATTATAAAATATGTATTTATCTAAGTATTTATATAATTTAAAACAATTTAATATTTTTATATTATTTTTTTTTCTTGTTTTGTTGTGCACATATGCCCGTTCTTTTAGTTATAGTGTCCTGTATTTAGGTCTGCAGGAAGAAATTTCTATTAGAAATAAGCAGAACCTTTTGTTTTTAATTTCGCTTGTATTCTTTGTGACTTGTTGTATTTTTCCTGTACAATAAACTATTAAATAAATAAATAAATAAATATCTTTGTATTTGGTTTTTTCAACTTTTTAGTCGTAGCGCCATCAATGAGAAATCTATGAAAGTTTTATCACCCAGTTAGATATCTTTACAGTTACCAGCCCTGGCGAGAGATGTCGCTATTCACTGTAGTTTAATTTAAGTTTAAGTTTAAATTTTGTCGAATATTACTTATTTGACAGTAATTGTTTCGGACGGATGTCGGACGGAGATCAAGAGTGGACGCCCTGATGTGTAGCGTGATTAGTAAAGACCACCGCAATCATGGTATTGTGATAAAACTATTGTCTAGTTTACTGTGAATGTGGCGTTTATTGAGGGTTAGCTCAATAAAACAACGTTTGTTGCTTTCTCGTACACGTGCGATACACGCCCGCTCACGCCACTGTCTCGTGTCGTCGTGGCGGGAACTGCGGGCCGCAGTGTGACATATATTGTCCATTGTCTATGGTACATTGAAATACACTACAGTGAAATTCAGATTAAAAGTGCTGTCGTCTAATTCATTACACGTAAACAAAAGTTTAATATTGATTTCAATTTTGAAAAAATTATACTTTGTAATGAATTCTGCATTTGAGACACGCCACCGTTGTCAGATTTTAGACCTTTCGGATTTTTTCCATTGGTCCGAAAGGTTTATTGGGAAGATTTTGTGCTCTCCAGTTAGCTTTCGTTAGGTCGAAAGCTAACTGGAGATACTTACTTATACTCTCTTTTTTTGTAGATTTTTGTTTGATAAATAAGTGGAGTTTAGTGCATGGACACATAAAATTGCGGTTTTGGAGAAATGCTCATTAATAACTTGCTTCTTAATGAGTAATAATAGATAAATTAAAATTTAAAAACCCTAGTTCCAAAGCAGTGCAAACATGTAAACATGTTTGATTTCTGCAGTTAGTTGCATTTCAAATTAATTGTGAATTAGTATTTGTAAATCCTAAGTATTCTTTACATTTACAATTGTGTCTAAAGCTATTTTTAACCGACTTCAAAAAAGGAGGAGGTTCTCAATTCGACTGTATGTTTTTTTTGTATGTATGTTACGCGATAACTTCGGTATTTGTGAATCGATTTTCATGATTCTTTTTTTGTTGGAAAGAGGGTACCTCCAGAGTAGTCACATTTATTATTTATATATTTATTAATTTGAAGAAAATATTCCACCTCAAAGGGTATCAAATGAGGGGATGAATTCGGTATTGCGCAATTTCCGGTAACCGATCTCAATAAAACTTGACAAATTTGAGGTCAGATTTTTTCTAATAAAAAAGTTATAAAAAATATTATTTTATAACGTAGATTTAGATATATGTAAGTATATATATACATTTCCAACCAGTCGTGACTAAAAAGTTTGCAAGTCCAAAATGGGCATTGTATACTTTCTGGCGCCATTAAAAAGTATATAATCTTAAAATGTTTGTTTACCACACAGCACAACAACTTAAACACCCTTTGGCCAACACATAAAGCCCCAGATACCGGCCATTAACACGTAATGATATCAGAAGCGCTATATTCAAAGTTTGCTGGCGGGTTGGATGGTTTGTTGCGTCAAGTCAGTAACGTTACGGTAAACAATACACGAATATCCAGTTACACGGAAGAAAAACAATAATGGAGGTGCCATAATAAGCCTCGATTAATATTGGAACCGATCCAAAACGCGCACAAACAAAATGATAAACACTATGAAATCTTGATAATGATTGTTCGTAGTATCTAATTTAAAAGATGTAACAAATTCTGGATTGTTAATATAATTTAAACTTTACCTAGTTGCTATATCGTCGAAAGTTGAATATATTTATTGAAATTTTATTCAACATGCTGCCATCTTGCGGCCAGTAGCTGGACTACGACGGCAGATTAACATTTGATCCGAAAATTTATTCAAATAATAATAATAATAATAATATTTATTCAAAGAAAGAAAGAAAGAAACAGTAACAAGTTTATAACAAAGACAGAGAAACTTAAATAACATTGTTTCAAACTTATAGGTTGCTATTTTCCCTGACTCTCAAAATAGGGTGAACCTGTGACATGAGAGCCAGTATTCCTCCGTGTATACAATAAACCTCGCACTGATACTTCACATTAGTATTTAAGTTATTAACAAAACTGTAGGTTAGAATGTGCGTGTATGTATGTGTATAAATTTTGCGTTGTGTAATAAAATATATATATATATATATATAAATATATATAAGTAATCCATTAATATTTATATACTCGTAATTGTATAAACTTATGTATACTATGTATATAATTGTATTGTATTTCCCATATTAAGTATCAATAAGACACAAGCGATTACTTAAAGTAGTTCACGGCTTACCAATTCCTCCGTCAGATCGTAATCTAAATCTAGCAACCATGAGGTAAGTTTCTTTTTAAGTTCGTACTTGTTTAAATGACCTAATAAAATGTATCTATCTATTTTATTATATAAATAGGAGCTTATATACCGGTACTGTCGACTCGCAAATATTGTTTGATAGCGCGCTTCCACACATGCCGGCTTCCTTCTCCGGGTCAGATAATTATAGTCGGCGCGTGGGACAGAGCGGTGGTGGCGTGTGATGACTTGGAGCACAAAGAGCTGCCTAACCGTCAGTACATTGCAGTCCTGGTAAAGCTTTTTTGTAGGGTATCTAAAAGTTTTACACAGCATGACCTTCAGTACAGCTCTTTGGGCTCTTTCGAGCTTTATTAAGGAGGTTTTATGAGCTCCACCCCAGACTGGAATGCAGTACGAGATAATCGATTGACAGAGGGCCTGGAATACCATAAGCAAAGTTTTGCGATCGGCTGAGCATCGAAGTTTTTTCATTACAAACATAATTTTTCTGACACGTGAGCAAATATGTTCTATATGGATACGCCAATCCAGAGCCTCATCAATGTGGACACCAAGATATTTAATTGAGTTTGTAATAGAGAGGTTCGTACATTGACATGAGGTGAGTAGTGGAGAACAGGTGTGGGCGGCAATGGTGAAGCCATATGGTAGGTCGGAAGCGTTCCTCATTAAAAAGGGGACAAATTTGGTCTTGTCAAGATTTATTGTTAGCAAGTTATTATTTAGCCAACACATTACTATTCGCAGAGCTTGCTCAGCATGGGTTTTGGCAACAGACCAGTTTGATCCAGAGACGACAAGGGCTGTGTCATCCGCGTAGGAAATCAGTTTGCAGTTGGAAATAGGAAGCTCACAGAGCTCATTGAGATAGATTTTAAAGAGGGTAGGTGCTAAAATACTACCCTGCGGAACTCCAAATGTTAACGGTAGCTCTTCACTAAGCCAATTCTCAATTTTAGTTTTTTGAGTTCTGTTAGTGAAATAGCTCTCAAACAGTTTTAGTGAGAGACCTCTGATACCAATACCGTCCAGTTTCCGTAGAAGTATGGGAATTGACACGGTGTCGAAGGCTTTAGAGAGATCCAGAAACATTCCAATATATTTTGTTTTATTATCAAGGTTTTCAACTATATGATTGGTTAGGTTTAGAACCGCGTCCTCGGTAGATACTCCTGATGTGAATCCAAATTGGTTTTTAGAGATTAAGCCGAATTTGTCCAAATAATTAATGAGTTGCTTATTTATTAATCTCTCCAAAACCTTCGACATAGCACTTAGGATAGAAATCGGTCTATAGTTATTTATATCGTTGGTAGGACCACTTTTGTGAATCGGATGTACTAATGCGGTTTTAAAGGCCTTTGGGAAAACACCTGTGGTAATTGCTAGATTGCAGATGCGGGTGATGGGGGGTACCAGGGCAGCAGCACAAGTTTTCAATAATTTTGAGGATATTCCGTCCCATCCTACCGCACAATCAGTACGAAGGTTAATTATAATGCTCTCGATTTCCGATTCATCCACCTGAAGCAGCGCCATGGAGTTACAAGGGGAAGTTTCGATAGATACCGCACTCGGGTGGTGATACGCTAGAATTTTGTCCGCTAAGTGTTTGCCCACGTTCGCAAAGTAGTCGTTGACCTCATTAGTTGCAGCCTTAGGACTGTTTTTAGATGTAAGTATATCCGAAGCTGGGGAAGAGGGGGGGATAAGATTAGCAATTCTCTTCAAAGCATCCCACGTGGCTTTGGAACTGTTTTTAGCCTTCTCTAGTTCGGCTCTTTCATATTCAGTTTTTATTTGACGTAAAAGACTATTACAGAAGTTTCTGTAGCGATTAATTTCAGGGTCTCATCATGAGCGTTGACTTTGTGTCGTTTATGTAATTTGTCTCTGTGACGAATGCATCTTAGTAGACCAGGCGTGATCCATGGCTTTAGGATAATTTTTCTTTTCGGTACGTTTAGCACTTTAGTGTGTTTGGAAAGAATGGGCGCGATAGAATTGATGAGAATGTCGGCAGCCAGGTCAGCACTTCCACAAAGCATTACAGAAGAGAAGTCCACGGTTTGAATTTCAGCCACCACAGCCATAAAATCGGTTCGAGAATAGGACGTATTGGGTTTTACTCGGACCCTACCTAGGTTTAAACAAGTAATCACTGGTATATGGTCAGTTACGTTGCATTCTAGTAATAAAACCGCAGCTCTGTTATTGCATTTTAGGAGAGCATGGTCTAGACATGTGTTAATAAGACTTACCGATGAATTGAAATACTACTACGAGTAATATTTTTGGTGCAGTTATCATTTTTGCACTCCATAAGACATTTTCCTACGATTTTAGAGAATTTGCACGAAAGAAAGACACAACCATACCACACAAAGTGAAAATGGCGGACTGAGGTCAAATAGGTCTTTCGAGACCTATAATTGACACGCGTCGTAACTAACCACTTCTACTGTATTTATTGTCCCGTGTCCAGTTATTTAGGACAATATTCATACATATCGGTTTAAGCGCGTATCGGTAAATCACTAAGGCCATAGACTAATCCTCAGAAGCTTCGCTAGCTTTGTTGTATTAATAGACTACATAAAACTTCGTCCGATTAGATATCACATATCAGATTAGATATCACTTCAAGCAAACCAAGACCTTGAATTCATTGATTAGGATTTAGTTATGGTCTTCAAGGCCCATATTAAAGAACACCCGAGTCCGGTGTTAAATGCGTACCCATCCATTTATACAGTGTGCCAAAGGAGTAACGGTCTTTGTTCGACTGCTCTGTGTTCTGCAAGCGAATTCAGCTGACGAAGGCAACACAGTCGTTGAGCTGTTTACGGCGTTATTGCTTCTTTTTCTTTTATCAGAAGATAAAATAAAATAAAAGAAGTATCGTAACGATAGTGTCGATTTCCGCACACATGTTTTATTTACCTCGACGTGTCGGACGTATTGTAACGTCTGTGGTCCCGAAGGGGTAACCTATCACAAATTCGGTTTTTTTTTTCCGAAATAACGTTTATTCGAATTTTCATTACACCGAAAACCGAATTATAACGAAACCGTTGTTCTTTCAGGATATGTTTACAGAACATGATTAGGTTCGGTTAGGTTAGGTGTAAACCCCCCCGAAGGGGTTCCCGCCTTGTCGTGGCGGGGGGGCTCTAGTAGCCGTGGTCGATTTCATCCCACGGTGAAGCTAAGAGGAACCCACGGGGCCGGCCGATGGTGGTAGGCTGGCCCGAGGAGGAGGGCATTCCGCGCGGGCTCGTCTGGTCACCGGGACCGCGCGGATGCGCGAGGAGGAGGGTCGCGGGGGGAGAGACGTGTCGGTGTGTCGTTGCCGCTCGTCCTGTCCTCCGCGACCCTGGCGGGGCTGCACCGCTTTTAATGATGCAGTGGCGGCGGGGCCGCGGGGGAAGAGACGTGTCGGTGTGTCGTTGCCGCTCGTCCTATCCTCCGCGGCCGAACGTGGGCGGTTGGCCCGTGGTGGGCGCTCCAAGGGACTCTCTTCGGAGAGTCCGCGCGGAAGCGCGTTAGGTGTTGCGGCGGAGCCTGTCATCAGATCCGCCGCGGGGGCTGGGAGAGCAACCACTGAACTTCACAGTTGAGTGGATGCTGTCCTGGCCCCCCATGGCCCCTGGGTAGCGGACTCGGGGGAGTTCGTTGCCCAGCATAAAGGGGCCCGGGTTGGAAGGCTCGTCTGGTGTTCGGCGAGCCTCACATTCGGAGTCGGGGGACCGATGTGTCTCCCTTCTCGAGGAGGGGCTGCGCAGGGCGCGGCCAGCCGCTGGTGGGGGCGCGGACGAGTGCAACAGCGTACCCGTACCCCCACCTACAGCGGAGGGGAGGAACACTCCGGGGGTTTAGTGCGGTCGGGCTGCTCCCCTTCAGGGTTCAGCCCAGTCCCACATAACCCCGGCTCTGCCCCCGCGGGGCCGGGATATCTGTAAGCAGATTCCCTCGGAATATAAAAAAAAAAGGTTAGGTGTAAAAGAAAAAAACATTTTCCTCTCAAAATTACTTTCGAGGATATAAAAATTCGAGCAAACGTTATTTCTGAAAAATGTCATTTCGGACTATTGGTGGGTAACCTCTCGAAGGGTTGAAGAGACGAGTGTCAATGTCGAGTCATGCGAGTTTTTCTAACTACTCGCACCTAGTCTTCATTACTTATTTGTGCGCTAGGGTTGTCACTAGACCGATATACAACACTCGTCCAACATATGAGTGATGATCGTGAGAGATGCAGTTAGTAGCAGTAGAACTTCTAGTGAAAGAGTTTGTCCAGGGAAGCAATGCCACCTTACCTATTTCTGCTGCCAAGCAATAATGTCAGCATTACTGTATTCCGGTTTTGAAGGGTAAGGGTGCTGGTGGAATTACAGGCACTTGGGACTTGTCAACTTATGTCTCAGGGTGACGGGGTGCAATGGCAGTGCCCCTCAGATGTTTGCGATTTCAAGCTTTGCGTGGCTGTGCAACTGTTATGGACAGACGTGTAGCTTACCACCAGGCGCACGCCTTGTTCGTTCCGCCACTTGATATTATATATAAAAACCCAACTCATTTACTTGCAATAGTACTTATTTGGACAACAACTTTTTGAGGTACTCTGTTTTATGTCTGGGTTTCTTAATTATTCATATTATTTACTAATCAATTATTGTTGTATTTTATTCGCTATTAGATATATACCAAATCATTTTAATAACTAGGAATCTATGGTGTGTACTGGGTGGTATTTATTAATAAAGACTAAACATCCGATTACATCCGAATTAACTATAGTTTCAATATCGATCTTGTATTTGAGATGGATTTTTTCAGTATTATTCGCATTATTCAGTAGACATTTATTGTGTCAAAACAATTTAATATTAATAACAATAGCGTCATCGAGTATATAACCAGAAATAGAAACGTAATATCATTTAATTTGTTTGAAAACTATTTTGCCAAATCGTTATGGTGACAACTGTCGTCAAATGTTTCACTTCAAATCGATCGGTTTAACTCGAGCGTTGCTATAATGGACGAAAATTGAAAAAATATATATATAATATTTAATTACCGATGAAACTTGATTCCGTTTGTTTTACAGGTCAGTTGTTGGCACTATATTATTTCAGCTTTCTAATTTGTGATTTCAGCGCAAACGAGAGTGACTATTTAGAAGTGATATAAGGCCCATTTGCCTGAAGAGTTGCCAGGGTAGGATGGCCCTTATTTCGTCTTTATTTCAGGTTATATAGGGAAATTCTGGTGTCATAGATACACGCATAGACAGCAACAAATTACACCCAAACTCATGAGAGAAATGTACGCCATACAAATATTTTTGACCTGACCTGACCCGAAAATCAAATCCGGGACTTCTGCGTGGCAGACCAGCTGGTAATCATTTGGCCACGAATGCAGTAATCTATACCTTATGCATGCAGAAAATACGTGTTACATTCCATATTTATTTGTTAGGTACAAAATACGAGTAAGCTTTTTTTTTCTCATTTGCAAATGGGTTTGGCCGTCACAAAGGTAATTTACCGCGTGTGGAAGTTTATTTCTTTACTTTAGCACAGTGCAAAGTTACAACTTGGTTGTTTTATTTTACGTTGAAAATACATTGACTTACAATTATATGGACGTCGGGTCCGCGCTAAAAAGTGTCCGAACTTATAGGGCGTTAAAATCGTATACAGAGCGTCATTCACGCTTTAGTCTTCGTTTGTTCGACTGACAGCGAAGCAAGTTAGACAGTACTGCGATGACATTACAATTTAAATTCAACGTGTTAGCTTTTTCATATTCCTTTACATGTCACTACGTTTAAATAGGTTGACTTGGGACATTTTTTTCGTGGTTTTTGTATTAGACCCGTCGTCCATTTATTTGTAAGTCAATGTGAAAATATTAATTTTTCGTATTTACTCCTAGATTTTGGTAATTATAACTTAGTAGCAGTACAACCGCTGTGAAACAGTTCGTCCTGGGAAGTACCACGTTACTTTTTTCTGCTGCTAAGCAGTAATGTGATATTTCTGGTTATTCACAGCGTTCCGGTTATTTTTATTATGAAAACTAAGTGACTGGACGTACTAGTCGTGCGCCTGATGGTAAGCGACACGCCATGTCTTTAACAGTTACCGTTCTAATCAGAGCAAAGATCTGTGGCGGCAGAAATAGGTAAGGTGGCATCATTGGACGAACTTTTTTACAACTCTACTGCTACAAAAAAAAAAAAACTAAAAGTGTAGTGTTAGTGTACGATTAAATTAAATAGTGCCAGTGACACTGAACAAAAAGATCATAAGACGTCTTCGCCTTAATAGATAACAAGTAAATGCCAGTGGGCATTGACTTACAATTATATGGACGTCGGGTCCGCGCTAAAAAGTGTCCGAACTTATAGGGCGTTAAAATCGTATACAGAGCGTCATTCACGCTTTAGTCTTCGTTTGTTCGACTGACAGCGAAGCAAGCAAAATTAGACAGTACTGCGATGACATTACAATTTAAATTCAACGTTTCAGCTTTTTCATATTCCTTTACATGTCACTACGTTTAAATAGGTTGACTTGGGACATTTTTTTCGTGGTTTTTGTATTAGACCCGTCGTCCATTTATTTGTAAGTCATTGCCAGTGGGTGAATTTTTAGTACTTTGTTTATTTATTAGATGAAGTGATATCTAAATTACTTATTAGTCTTGTAATTGTATAGATTGTAATGTATTTGTAATGTAGGTACTTTACTACTGCTTTATAAATAAATGGAGAAAACAGTAAATTCTACGAGCTCGTAAATCCGAAAAAGTTTCACAAACGACGAAATGTTTTATATCCGACAGAAATCCCTTTTAATGGATGATAAAAAAAATGAATTTTGCAGTACAGAGGAATTGCTTTCGGAGAAATTGTAATTTTATTTTTATTGGACATCGTTGTATTTTATATTACACATTTATTTTTAGTTCTACTATTTTGTATTAATAATTATTATAACAAACTAGTGGTGTAATATCACAAAAAAATATTGAATATCAGAATCAGAATAAATTATATTAACAATCCAGAATTTGTTATTTTTTTGAATTTAAAACTACGACCAATCAATATCAACATTTTGTAGGGTTTCAAAATAAGAATGTGTGAGTTTTGACGTCGGTTCTGATAGAAATCGAAACTCAATCTTACTTCCATTGTTTCTGTTTTCTTCCGTGTTCATTATCATCAACCGTTGTGCCTTTCTCTGCTGGGCATTGATAGATTTAACTTTCACTATAGTCAAAGTCAAAGGCACAGAATCATATTATTATATTATATATTAAAATAAATTTACACTTGAAAACGTCACATTTAGGCTACTGCTCGTTCACTACGCTGACTTCCCTGAGAAGAACGAGCAAGAAAGTCCAGAAATAGCTCTTTTCAAATAAACTTTAAAAGCTATGGAATTCTCTTTGAATCACATATCTGTGGAATCTAGAGCTATGTCGTCTTTCCATACATCTTTAGCTAACACGTAGTCTTCAATTTTGTGATGACTTTGTAATCAAAATATTTTTAATGTGCTTTTTAAACTTAGAAAATAATAATCTTAATATATGCTCCGGAATCTTATTACAAAACGTATACATTTCGCCATAAAAAGTCGTTTACCTTGGTTAAACGAAATTGTGGTACCATGTTTGGAGTTTGGACTTATCTGTAAGGTTTATATTATGGATATCTTCTTTCTTTCTTTTTTTTAAAATATAAGTGCCCATTTGACCTTCATCTCACCTGATGGAAAGTGACGATGAGGTCGACGATGGAGCATGCACACCTAAAATAACGCCTATTCATTCTCGCCTTGAAAAGGCCCAAGTTATAACGTTCAGGGAATAAGCCTGCAGCCTGCAGGCAGAGAATTCCACTCCATAGCTGTTCGCCATATAAATGTGGAAGTGTAACGATTCGTGCGAATCTTTCGAATATTCACAACATAGGGGTGGAACCCAAGCCTACGCCTAATCCCCCGGTGATGGAAAGGGGAAGGCGGAATTAAATCGTGTAATTCAATCGCACACTCTCCGTGATATATCCTATAAAATACCGATATGCAGGCAACTTTACGGCGGTGTTTAAGGCTCTGCAGCTTCGCCTCCACTAATTCCGAGTCACTTATAAGCCTCTTGGCACGGTTGTCAATTGAATCCAAAGTGGCCAGTTGGTATGTAGCAGAGCCATCCCAAAGGCGGTAGCAGTACTCCAAGCACGACCGGACTTGCGCCTGGTACAGCTGAAGCAACTGTCCTGGTGTAAACTAACGCCTCATCCTGGAAAGGATGCCAAGCTTCTTAGCTGCATTTTTGGCCGTGGATTCAATGTATCTGCCGAAGTTCAAATTGGACGACAGGTCCATTCCAAGTAGCTGGAGATAGTCGGCTATCGGTATGGATATATCACGAAAAGTCAGAGTCAGCTCAAAGGGACTCCGTTTTGTGGAGAATAGACACGCCTGCGTTTAGCGTTAAATTTGACCAGATTGGCATCGCCCCAATCGGAGACTGCCTTGAGCGTCAAATCCGAACGGCTAACCATTGACTCACGACAAGACTGTATTTCCTCTCCACTGACCCTCGCATTGGTCAAGTACCTATCTACAATTGTGCTGTCATCAACATACGCAAAGGTACTTGGAATTAACATATCATTGGTAAGCAGCAGAAAAAGAGTTGCAGACAGTACGGAACCCTGAGGAACTCCGGCCATATGTATATCAATCGCCATTATATTCGGAAGAGTAGCCTTCTAAGACCACTCGAATCGAACGTTCGCTCAAGAAATCCGAGACTCAATTGCAAAGGTCAGTGGGAAGCTCTTAAGAGGGAAGCTTACTTAATAGGCTTGCATGCGAGACCCTGTCAAAAGCTTTAGAAATGTCCAAAGACACTGCAAGTGCTTCACCTTGCTTTTCTATAGCCTCGCTCCATATGTGACAGGCATACATAAGAAGATCCCCAGTAGATCGCCCTCGTCGGAATGCGTACTGGCGATCACTGAGGAGGTCGTTGTCTTCAAGATATGACAGGAGGCGAGATCTTCTTTCCTATTGAAATTATGTGTATTTTTACGGGCATATAAAATATTTGAGGAAATGAACTGTGATGTCACAGTCATGATACCATTCTCCTTAAACTTTTCTCTGAAAGAAACCCGAGAAACGGTATGTGGTACACAGAACGAACCGCTCGTTTTTTGTAACACAAATATGGTTTGAATGTCTGCCGCTTTACAGTCTAATTTAAAGTTGAAAATTCAGTCAACCTACTGCTATAAACATGATAACATCCGACCGTGACATCGGGTTGACCTTTTCAGGTGCAGAGTTTGCAGCAAACTTTAATTGAATTGCCGTGGCAGTGAATTCGATTGCGGCAGATACGTCGTAAATATTTTACTATAGGGCTATTGCAGTTTTATTCTATATGTCACTATTTTGACGTTTTAGTGGCAATTGTGTTGTTTGGGAAAGAGTTCGTCCAGGGAAGTACTGACACCTTATATTTTTGCCGCCAAGCAGCAATGTTAGTATTACTGCGTGAAGGGTAAGGATGAGGGTGAAATTACACGTACATTGGATTTGTCAACTTAAGTCTCAGGGTGATGGGCGGAGTGGCAGTGCCCGTAAGATATTTGCGGTTTAAACATTGACTTACAAATAAATGGACGACGGGTCTAATACAAAAACTACGAAAAAAAGTACCAAGTCAACCTATTCGAAATTTAAATTGTAATGTCATCGCAGTATCGCGCTGTCAGTAGAACAAATGAAGACTAAAGCGGAGTTTGGCGCTCTGTATACGATTTTAGCGCCTTACAAGTGCGGACACTTTTTAGCGCGGACCCGACGTCCATATAATTGTAAGTCAATGGGTTTAAAGCTCTGAGTGGCACTGCAACTGTTATGAACAGACGTGTCGCTTACCACCAGGCCTATGACTTGTTCGTCTCGTCATATGGTATTATAAAAAAAAGTATGATAAACGTGACCATTATTTTTTTTCCCTTGTAAATTCTTTTATCTATACCATAGATTTAATATATAGGTACCCATAGATTGGCAATGCAAGTGAAAGAGCGTTAGTATACACGTATGTTAGAGTGAGATAGGTAGATGACACCACTTCATTATACGCTATGAGCCTGTATGAACCTAGGGTCAGCAGCCAACGAAACAAATTTCGTTTATTTTTTTAAATTGGTTTTAAAATGTGAAATAGTGTTAAACGGAACTTTTATTAGTCATGGTAACGTGTTCAGTGCCCGGATGTTACTCATCTAAACAGGAAAACTCATTTCACATGTAAGTACTATTTAAATTTTTCGCTGTCTAAAAGCACTACCACAAAAGTTTTTTACATAAATATATCCGTAAAATTATACCATTCAAGTGCATTAATAACCCAAATGTATACGAATTCATTTAAAAAATATATCAAATACGTGAATTTCTGAAATTCATAACCCCACTTTCATAGAGATTGACGCAATCGATAATATGTTATCGAGATGTTATTAACTGAAAAAAAGAAAGGCAAAGGCGTGGCTTGCATACAGCCCAAATCATCTTCATACTTAATATTATTGAATCAGAAATTTCTGGTTTTAGTACTTTATATTTAATTAATATTGCATTAGTGCATTATTTTTTGTCTACATTAAAACGAAAATTTTTTTTAATAGCGTAGTTGAGGTACCTTTTTTTTACGTTAATTGTTGTTGTTGATCCAGATTTCCTCAAGACATTGAAGTACGACAGAAATGGCTTATAATGCTAAAGAGAGAAGACTGGGTTCCCAAAAAGTTTTCAAAAATATGCAGCACACACTTTGAGCAAAAATGCTTGTCCTTTAGAGGCAAGCAAAGAGTAAAGCTACGTTCTGGTTTTGTACACACATTATTCATGCTGGTATGTCTTACAATTAATGGATTTTTGTGTAGTACTACTCTCGTCATCAACAAATCAGCAATTTGTTGTTGTTAGAGTTCTGTTCTGTTCCGAAATACGATACTCATATAGGATCACTTGTGTGTCCATCTGTCCGTCTGTCACAGCCAAGTTACTCTAAACCTACTGGACTGATTATTTTGAAATTTGGTACACGTATGCATTTGCGTGACAAAAACGTGTAACGTAAATAAATTAATTCGAATTTGAAGTCACTATTGGGAGGAAAAGTTCTCAAGTATATATTTTTTGTAATTTCGAATACATTTTTTAAGTTGTTTAAGAAAATAGGCGAAAATTGATCATTCTCCCCTTTATCTTCGAAACTACTGAGCCTAAAGCTTAGAAAAAAAATACAGAAATTGTCTTTAAATCTCTCACTATTGTGCAAATGAACCTATATTTGCGGTTGGAATCTATTGGAGAACATATTCTTCAACTACAATGTTAAGTTTGTACGGAAACGTCTCCGCGCGAGTTCAACTCGCACTTGGCCGGTTTTTTGGTTCTATTACTTATCTGTAAATTCACTGCTATGATACACTTCTATGTCATCATATCATACAATAATTATAATAGTTATATTTGTTTGTAGGTTACATTGAAGCCAAGACGCAAGGTATCTTCATGTGTACAGAGATATATCGCCAGTACCCAGTAGCTCTATAGCAAACGATCTCGATGAAGATATTTATAATTATAATTCCCCGAGGAAGAAAAAATAAAGAAAACTATCGATCTTCTTAACAGAGGCGCATGTTAAGAAGATCGATAGTTTTCTTCAGATACGAAAAGAAAAAAAACCTGAAAAACTATCGCGCCGTAACTGATCATGGGTTTATCACCGTTTTGTAGAGCTATAGTGTTATCTTGGGTGAAAGTCCCCATTGTTTACCTACCATCCTATGGCACTGCCAGAAGGTGATAGTAGCTCTCTTAATTTTGTATTGAATCATTAATTAATTAGTTAATTAACGTCTCGGCGTTTTGCGATAAGACATTTTGGTGAATACGACGAAGTGAAATGCCGGTGTAATATGTTAATCGACATCAAAGTTCAATCAGTGGATGGCGCAACACTATTTATCTTGCACACATGCACATTATACGCAAACAGATGTATTTTTGTTTTGATCTCGTCTCCAATACTTCAGGGCCAATCTATGGATATACTAAATCTATGATCTACACACATAATTATAAACCGTCTATGATGTGTTTAAAAGCCGCAAATTACGAAGATGATAATATTTTTATAAACTGTTTTGTTACAACAAATTTCTTATCTGTGAAAATGTTATTATTGCTTAGTAATAATATCAAATTTGATTTAATTATTACATTCAAATTTCGAACATCTCTGAAAAACAAAACAATTTGACTGGACCTCAATTCTAATATCAGTCGAGGTGAAGTTTTATTTGAAATGAAATGTCAATAGCCAACAATTTTGACAATTTCACACGTTACTTGATATCGAACGATATGATAGTTTGGGCCGATTCTAGTTTGTCTATGAATTAAAAATGAAAACTGCGGTTGTGTGACATGCGTGAGAAAAGTTTATAATTGCCACCATTTCGCAAGTCGTAACATGCGGTTCCTGAACACATCACAGAGAGCTTATAATATTTGTGTAGATAAAGCTGTGTATGTAACTGTATGTAATTAGGTATTAAAACACTCGTGAGATGAAACCCACACTCGTATTTTAATGCTTTTCATTATGTAACATAAACTACTATATTGTTTTAAAAATAAAAAACAATGCTTATGACAGTTACGAAATGTGTTATGATAAAAAAAAGAAAATTTTTTTTAGTTCGAAGGAAGGAATGTTTGGGTGTTCGATCTTTGTATTAATAATTATAACAAACTAGTGGAGTATTTTCAATTACTATTCAATGTGATCAAACATCATGACATTCGAAATATTTTATTTATTGTATAGGAAAGCCAACATGATGCATATACAACAATAGCAAATGTACAATACGTTACAAAGTTTAAATATTTTTATCTATTGATAAACACCATATTCATTGGCTAACACAGCATGCTATATGGATTCTAAGATATATGAAAATTATTCAATTAATCATTTAGAAAAACAACATAATCCCTACATTATAATAAGAAACGGATCATTCAGAATTTTGAAAAAATTTTTATTGAGTTCTTAGGTTTTCGCGATTGTTACACAGAGGAAATGAAACTATTTTTCCGTATTTAAATCGCGTATATGTGTTTTTTCAAACAAACCGACATTTCGGGCCCTTTACAGGTCCCATGATCACGGTCGACTGAGGTGGTACAGTCTTCAACCAGTTATGTCTATGATTTTAGCTCTTGCCTGAATGTAAACATTATAATACGATAATCTTATGGCGATTATTGCTTGCGATATAATCGCGTACGATTTTTCGTCACTCCATTTAAATGGGCCTTAAAACAAATTCATTGTTTTACAAGCGTCTTTTTCAACAACCTAATTATGTCTTCATATCTTCCAACAGTAAGTAATAAACAACACGAAACGACAAACTTTGTTTGTTACTCTTTACACTTCATTACACAATTACTACAGAATATTTTAATGTTATCCAACAGTTCGAACAAGGCTGAATGTAAACGAAGTTAGCACCTATCTCAGTAAAAGGATCAATAAGCAGGTAAGGGCGGAATGGAATAGGTATTTAGACGATGCGGTTCGCGCGTGACCGCCTGCGACGGGATCTGGGCCGGACTTAAGCGATACCCCTATCGTACCCATATCCCGATATTTTCTTGTCTGGGTCAGATTTTCTCTAGCTGTGTGTGATGCCAACATTGACCCACAATTATATGGACGTCGGGTCCGCGCTAAAAAGTGTCCGAACTTATAGGGCGTTAAAATCGTATACAGAGCGTCATTCACGCTTTAGTCTTCGTTTGTTCGACTGACAGCGAAGCAAGCGAAATTAGACAGTACTGCGATGACATTACAATTTAAATTCAACGTTTTAGCTTTTTCATATTCCTTTACATGTCACTACGTTTAAATAGGTTGACTTGGGACATTTTTTTCGTGGTTTTTGTATTAGACCCGTCGTCCATTTATTTGTAAGTCAATGGATGCCAATGTTTAAAAATTTTCGGTTCTAATGGACCCCTTTGATTGATAAAACATATAGCCTAATGGTTTATACAATGATTATATTAACGATACCCTTTCAAAGGTTGTTTGTTAACAATTTATCGCTCAATGTCAAAGGGACAAAGTGTGTTAAATCTGAATTACCTGATGTAAAATCGACTAGTCCACTCATAGAAATAAATGGAGAAAAGTTCGACCTTTTTAATAAAGCTGTCTTTTTGGGAGTGACCTTAGATAGTAAAGTTCAATGGTTTCCTCATATATCTTCCTTAGCTAGCAGACTATGCTCTGCTTATACAGTCTGCAGTCCGTAGAATGTGTGAACTTACCGATGTTGCCACCGCTAGGCTAGTTTACTTTAGCTACTTCCATATTATAATGTCCTACGGGATTCTCGTGTGGGGTAAAGCGGCAGATTTACAAACCATATTTGTGTTGCAAAAACGAGTTTGTGTACCGTTTAGGTTCTCGGGTTTCTCTCAGAGAAAAGTTTAAGGAAGCTGGTATCGTGACTGTGCCATCACAGTACATTCATTAAGAAAGAAGATATCCATAATATTAACCTTAGAAGTATAAGTCCAAACTCATGGTACCATGATTTCGTTTACCTTAGTAAACGATTCTTTTGTGAGGAACTGTATACGTTTTTACAATAAGATTCCGGAGAATATTTTAAAATTATCATTTCCTAAGTTTAAAACTTACATTAAAATTATTTTTATTGAAAAATTATTTTACAAAATTGAAGAGTATGTTTTGGATAAAGAAGTATGGAAAGACAACAAGAGTCTAGATTCCACACAATTATGATTCAAAGTGTATTCCATAGCATTTAAGTTTAATTGATAAGAGCTAGAGTTTCTTGCTTGTTCTTCTCAGGTAGGTCAGCGTAGTGAACGAGCAGTAGCTTAAAAAATGACGGTTACTAGTGTAAACATTTTACCTATAGAATAAATGATCAAGTAGAGGCCGTGCGTTGGAATCCGGGCTCATATTGGAATTTATATGCAAAATTTAGTTTGAAATGTACATTAAACCTTGCTGTGAATTAAAACATCGTGACAAAACCTGCACGTCGTAGACCTGCATGGCGTAGACTTTCATTGATGATGAATTAAACCCCCCAAAGAAAAAATCTGAATCCATCCCTGCTTAAGAGCTCTACCCTCACGCGTATTACCGCATACGTAATGCAGTACATCCTGTAGCGTGTAGAAATGGGAACACGCTGTATGTGACTTGTAAATGTGCTGACAGCATCGCCTGTATGTTTTGAATATTCAAGATTATTTTTCTTTCTGAAATAATACCACGCTTGGTAAAATCTTTTTTCTAAAATTTTTTATTTAACATTAAGAGACGATACACCCTTAAATGGTTTTGGTTGATTCTACATAATAGTGAAAGCGTCGAATCAATCACTTCGGAAAAAATATATATTAAAATTGAGGATACACCAATTAGTATATGGTGTGAGAACACGAATCCTAAAAATTTTCTCGATAGAAAAAAACATAAACTTACTTCGAAACTTTGTAAGAAAAGCGCTGTATTCAATAAGTGCTTTACATATAACAATGATTTTTTTGGGGACGAACAAGCGGTAAGCTACACGCCTGTCCATAACAGTTGCAGTGCCACTCAGAGCTTCAAATCGCGAAGATCTGAAAGTCACTGTCACTCCGTTGACGTCAACCTAGGACATAAGTTTGTGCCTATAGGCATATTATTTTATTAATAAGTAATTATATTATTAATAAGTGTGCCTGTAATTTCACCCTTACCCTTCAAAACCGGCACAGAGTAATGCTGATATTACTGCTTCCCGGGAGAAATAGGTAAGATGGCAGTACTTCCTGGACGAGCCTTTTCATAAGGAGCTCTGCTGCTACAAAATGCCACGCCAAAGGGTCATGTTGCTTTCTTCATTTTGTCTACACAATGTCACTAACTTGGATTTGTTAATATCCAAAATAGGAACAAAAGTTTGTTTATATACATCGTGCTTGCGGGACGTCTGTTTAAAATAATATCTACAAGTCAGCAACATGTTTAAAAAAAACACAACTTGGAAACAATTGTGACTTATTTTATATTTATATACTTTGAAGTAGTAGTTAAAATACTTACAAAGAATGAACATGAAATTGAAAAGCTCTTCAAAGGAAAAGAACGCTTTGCGAGAAAAGCTACTTCGATATCCTTTGATGGCTTTCTTTAAAAGTTTTATGACTTTGATCATAGATGTTATTTACATCAAAATGAGGTACACGAAACGAGTCTCACCGCAACCACTTATTTTTCGTGTTCCCTGTATATCTGGCTGTGGCGTTTACGCTACTTAGTATAGGGATAGCTCAATGAAACAACATGTGTTTACTTCACGTACACGTGCGATACGTCCGCTCACACCACTGTCTAGTGTCGTAGTGCGGGAACGGCGGGCCGCAGTGTAACTTATATTGTCTAATGTCTGTGGTACATTATGTGCATACACTACATCTCTCCCTTTCAATAAAATTAATAAAAATTTTAACAGTGTGTACTTTTACTTTACTTTCTAACTGTCACAATCTACTAAATAAGCAAAGCCTAAAGCATTTTACATTGTTCTTCATTGTGTCCTTTTTATCACCTTGACCTTCCTCTTCATTACGAATCTGCAATTGGCCATCTATTTTCTTTTGTCCTTCTTAATTTTTGACTTGTCTAGTCATTTTCCATGTCTATATTTCGTCTTTTGCTTATATTGCATATGGGGTGCTATTATACATCATAAGGTAATACAGAAGATCGTTCTTCCAGACGGAGTTTTGGCATGAACTTATTTTAAAACGCTTAATTTGTCTCGGTTTTGTCTTACGATCTCGCCGTTCGATTGTGGCAAGTATGATATTGAATTGTAAGTCTAATGCCAAATTCCAAGTGGAAAGATTTAAATTAATAATATTCGATATAATAATGGCATACTGACTGGGTGCCAAGTTTGAAAAATGTAGAACCTTTACGATTTCCTGGAATAATCATGGATTTCTTAATGCGACTGTAACAGTCATTACTAGAAAATTACAATTATTAGAAATATATATAAACCTGGAAAATCAATAACTTATTAATTCACAGTTGCGTTAGTAATTCGCGTGCTTTCCAAGGCATAGGAGAGCTAGGTCCTGAAGCTAAAGTGCAACTTTTACAGTAACCATTATTACTCGCCTGTTTAAAAAAAACACAGTAGGCTTGTAGTAGTTAGTAAGTTCATAGTAGGCTTGTATATTTCATTCACGAACTATGAGGAAATGTATTTCCGATACTGACTGACATGACGTTCGTCCTGCATGGTCTTAATGGTTCATCGGTCTTTTTAATTCAAACTATGAACTGTCTGTGTTGATAGTAAATCATCATCCTGATTTCAACCCTGCTGGGTATAGGACTACATGAGGTTAGCGTTGATAGTTAGTTCATCTGTCTTTTATTCAGTAGGAGCTGTGCGAGCGGGAAAATGAGCTATCTTTCACTGCTTTTAGTATAAGGTCGAGTGAAATGCACGACTGAACGTTGTCAGCTCGCATTAAGTTTCTAATACGTACAGATGGTAGCATATTAATAATTTTGTTCCGTAGCACTAGAGGAAATCTTAAAAGAAAAGTATATAATTCGATGAGCTGCTAATTGTACATTATGTATTTTTTCTTTTAAAACATTTGATATTCGCTTCTTCTTGTCGATATCAAATATTAGAATCGACATTATTCCAATTGCATAAGCTCAAAATAGTAATTTCAAATATGTGACTTTTTATATTATTGTGCTTGGCTTTTTACATAATTATGTAACAGTAACAGTACTGCGTAGCCTTGTGATGTATTATTGTGGGTGGCCTTTTACTAGTAAGCACTAAGTAACAGTAATCAGCTACCTAGCCGTATTCTTACTGCTTTGTGCGTGA
>NW_020653856.1:1776299-1829928 GCF_003589595.1 Hyposmocoma kahamanoa
TGTTTTAATTTGCGTGGCCATTTGTTTCAGTAAGATTGCGTGGCCATTAATGAACAGTATATTTTTTAACTTGCTTGGTCATTTGTTTCAGTAATATTGTGTGGTCATAAAAACAACATTATATAGTTTTAATTTGCGTATCCATTAAATTAGAGAGCGTGGCCATAATGAATCGTCGATCTAACCTTCAAAGCGTTCGCGGAGTAGCAAATTAATTTACTTTATTTTTATTCATTTGGATTTTCTGAAAGTAATGCCTGTATCTGTAAATAATTGTATTTAATTTCAATATAAAGTAATTTAAAAGAAGCTACTTGCAAAATAAAGTAAATTAGTAAGTAATAAAATAATGTATACTTGTTAAACCATGATTTTGCATATTGTATCAAAATGATGCATTTTTTTATATTAGTTTACTGTGCCTCGCAATTTAATGCTCGTCACAATTTAATGCGCCTCGGAACTTTATGTGCCTTGCAATGTAATGCACATCGCGATCAGTATTATTGCATATATTACTTGCTATACATAACTGCAAAATAAATTTGTTATTTATAATTATTGAATGAATAAATAATTAATTATAGTTACCCTTTATTATAATATCAATTTAACGATCAAGCACTAGGCCAGCTTGCGTGAAGTTATACGTAAGTAGTAAGTGTAAGTTACTTGTGGTAAACGTATTTATTTAAACTACTCAGGTTATTCTACTTCGAGTCACTTGAGTGTTGATTTTTGTTATTATATTACAAAATTGCACTAGATCACCTTACCACTTAAATAATACCTGTAACTATTCCTTGGGTTACATAAGAGCAATATTTTCCGTTTGGATTAATAAATCTAACACCATACACACAACTTTTTTTTTTCAGTGTAAAATATCCACTAATCACTTTATTTATTGATGCAAGGTGTAAATGAAATTAAATATACGTCAATAATTGACACTTCAGCGATTATTGATACCTAGGTACTTGTAAAGTAGTTACCAGTTCTTATTTGGGTATATTATCACATATCAATTCGCACCAATATGAAATGATTATGTGAATTAAAATACTTGAAGGTATCATCATGTGAGCCATACGATTTAATCAACCAGTTTGACCACGATTGACTTTTCTACGAGCTATGTGCTTAGACACCCTTGTGCTACTTTGAATTCGTCACATAGTTCATCGATATGCTCTAAGGTTCATTGTCACTTTTTCGTTTTGCATCAAGTGCTGTACTGCTTTACTATGGACAGAAGGAGATTCACTTAAATTGGAAACAAAACGAACAGGTATGCTTACCTGCATATCGCTGCTTTTCAAGAATAGCGGTTCAACTTGAAATTGATCCTGTTTTTTTCTGACATTTATTCACAAACGGCAAAATTTTGATGTGAATTAGACTACAAATGTTTTCGTTAGGTATAATAAGAGATTAATGACAACATTGGGGTGGTATTCGTTAACTTTGCGTACCACACACTACATGGACCTGACATATCACTAGCTTTTGAGATAGGCCGCCATAGTACATAGTTATCGATATATAGGATTAAACCTTGAGACAATTGTAGACCAAACATTGTCAATTTTCATAAACAAGCATAGCTCCTGTCTAAGAGGAACTGTAGGATTTTGCGCTCCTTCGCATTTTATGGTCATGTTGATCGCATAACTGATATAACTTATAATTTTCAGTTTTGAGTGCGTACACTGACGTAACTCCAATTTACAACTCATGTATCACTCCTTCGTATTTCATGACCATATAGATTATAAACTGACTTAACATTTTTATAAGTAACTTCCATTACTTATAAAACATTACAATTTTCACCTTATGGGGCACTCAAGGTGTTTTCACTCCTTCATATTTGTTGTTCTATTCGGCTAATAGTTACAGGCACTATTTGTTGTTGTGTAGTCGAATTTATCAATATCAAGCGTATTTGTTGAAAACATTTTTTCTTTTAGATGTTGCTGATTGTACTTTATTATTTCCAACATCACTACTTCATGATAATTACCATATTAATGCCAACAAACGGGAATGTTGTTATGAATCAGTTTTTTGAAAGGACAGCATAAACCAGTCATTCAATGAGTAGGTAAGTATTTTAATATAGTGACAAAGATGTTCACAAAATGTAAGCTGCTGCTTACACTTTTCCAGGCCATGTCTAATTAGCAAAGAAAGGATTGGCACTGCTGAATTAATAACGTAATGTTGGTCAAAGTTTATTTTCTTTAATTATTTTTTTTTTTGTTACATATTTTTAACATGAAGTTTGTTTAAATTGCAAGCAACAAATCTACTCTGGTTATCAATTTCCCTGTAAAGTCACTCACATATTACGTATAGTCGTAGGTGAACATCGTAATTTGTAGTTCATACGTAATCTTGCAATGTAAGTTAGCAATTTCAATACAGGTAATACAAACTACACAACAACGAGAACATTTATTTTTTGTAAGTATTAGCAGGCACTTGTGTTTTGGACTAGTTTAGTAGCCAACGGTATAAGTTTGTTTATATCATTTCTCGAGCTAATAGAATACGACACGGGTGTGTACACCATGGTATGCGGATAATATGTTATTTAATGGACTTCAATCAATCATCAAAAGAATCATTTCAACTCACGCACGGCACATACTTCCAATATGCAGATATTATATTTATATGCCTTAGTGAAATGGATTCTAATGATTTGAAATAGTGATACATACCTCCACTTCTTTCTTTTTTTTTAACAAAGTTGATTCGGAGCTGATAACCTCGACGACATTTCGAAATATTATTAATTCTACTCACGTTCTTTATCCTCGTCGCCATTTGTGGCGTTTACGCTACTTAGTATAGGGATAGCTCAATGAAACAACATGTGTTTACTTCACGTACACGTGCGATACGTCCGCTCACACCACTGTCTAGTGTCGTAGTGCGGGAACGGCGGGCCGCAGTGTAACTTATATTGTCTAATGTCTGTGGTACATTATGTGCATACACTACACTGGCAAATATAGACGAGCACCTTTGGCCGATTGGCATAACCTTTTACCAGGATGGCATACATGCCCCGTAGTTCACCACTAGAGCCGAGAGCAAAATTTTGGGCCACAATAATTATAGTATACGCCATCGATACAAGACGATGGCATCTAATGGTATATAACACATTCGTTCATTCTTTTAAATTCCCATCGGAACATAATTTAACATAAATAACATATTGTATTTTATGCCATCGTTGCATAATGAAGGTTCTTAAAGTTGAGCACGAGATTTTACGACCTAATTATGTAATGATTGAATACAATACTTATTCTACAAGTAAATTAAAATAATGAAACACAACTAATATTTGAAAGAAAGCCAAACAAACGCTACAAAACAAAAATCAAACAGACAGAATATATGTTTTTGAGGACAATGTGTTCACGCGGGAACACTTAGCAATTTGGGCGAGTGGAGGCGATGGGTGGGTGCCTCCGTCGTGCGGGACAACTCCGATCAGTACCGCGTCGCACTGCACTTCACGAAAAAAACCTGTGGGTTATAGGACCGCCCTACTATGAGCACCTACCTTCCGAACTAAAAAATTAATGTTGTAAGGAAACGTTCAGGTGCAGACTGAAGAACCTTTTATTGGAAAATTCCCTTTGTTCAGTGTCAGAGTACACTCAAAGTACTTAATAAATAATTAAATTATTATATTTATTAATGGATTTGACATTCACCGTAGTATCATCCTGTAATCTTAGAATAATCACGCATAGAATGATAGTTTCATATCAAACGAACTGTCACAAGTGAGGCAAAAATCAAATTCATGTAGGCTAGTTTTAGTAGTAGGTTAATTTTCGGTTTTAGTGAATATTTATATAAAAATACAAGTTGAAACGCGTTACTTCCTTGTGGAATGTGATGTTAGTATCTATTTTATGTTTGTCTGACGTGTTTTTACACTCATTTACCACACATTTCGTCATTTTTAGCTAAAATTCTGGAGCTTTTCGCGGTGCAAGTTGACCTTGAGCACTGAAGGCCCGCCCGCTCGTGTAGGCCCATTGGGAGCGCTTCAATTTGCCTCACTTAGCGTGTGCGGACTAGGTTTCTATGCGTTATTATTCTAAGCCTGTAATATACATTTATTAGTTATTAAGAATCCATATTGACATTTCCTGTATACACTTGACATTGTTAGTTTAATTCAATTATTTATTAGCTTAATTAACTTTGTTGATTTTGTATATGTACACTATTGTGTGCTTAAGACTCTAAAAACTATTATATTATTACTACTACATTATTATTTCTTCATTATTTTGTAAACTGACGCTCACTTTTCGAAGAGTAGTATAAATTGATATGTAATTGTATTTGTGTGAAATTTGTAATATTGAGAGAAATAAACTCAATCTGAGAGGCACTACCACTGCGCCCGTCACCCTGAGACATAAGTTGACAAGTCCCATGTGCCTGTAATATCACCAGCGTCCTTACCCTTCATACCGGAACACAGTAATGCTGGCATTACTGCTTGGCGGCAGAAATAGGTAAGGTGGCTGTGCTTCCCTGGACGAAACAAGGAGTTCTACTGCTATAAAATAGTATTTTTTTGTATCAACTGAACTAAATAGAACACAAAAGGCTTTAAATACGTTTGTAAAAAAATGAATTCCGAAATAAGCGGGAAAACAATTCGACTTGAGGTAGTTTTGACTCCGTTTGATTTTGATTTTGATTTCCGTTTCTAGCAGATTATTTTACTTATAAATTTTGGTCCAAAAAGTTGCTTTAATATATGTCACGTTTGGTATAATAAGGTCACATCTCTGCACACGTCCATTAACTAAACCGCGGCTAAGTGAAAAATGGTCAAATATCCGTTTTAAATAGAAAAAGATTTTAATTTTATAATTTTGATTTTAAAAACTGTTAAAATTAGTTAACGTGTTCGATTTATTGGAACTTTCCCTAACGATGCATAGCTGATATATCATTAAACAATTTCAATATTTTAAAACTGGGTTATGGTTTTTTATGACATCTCAAAAAAATACTATATATAATTTTGTCACTTAGTAGACGGCTGATCTACAATATGACAACTTATCAGAAGAGAGTTTAGAGAAATTAGTTGATAACTTTTTATGCTTAAATAATATATATATAATATTTCTCATATGCAGGGTTATTTGTAAAGAACCAATAACTTCGCAGGACTGTATTACTAACATCATAAACAGTGCCTGTACGGCCTGTCTGTACAATTCAGTCCGGAGAAGTCTGCTCGAGTCGGGGGTTAAGTCAGGACCGCCATCGTCGTCCTTTGTCAAAGAAAGGAAGGTCGGCCGTCGGTCTAGTTTCGAATTCCTGTCATCCTAGTAAGTTTGTCGTTGTGGCCTGTCAGTCTGGTCATCCACGCGACAGTGTCCTTCAGATCTTTGCGATTACAAAGCTCTGGGTGGTACTGCAACTGTTATGGACAGGCGTGTAGCTTACCATCAGACGCACGACTTGTTTTTCCAAAAAATAGAAGACGTTGGTTGGAATCCAGCCAGAAGATTTTTTAAAAATATTTAAATAATTCGCTCTAAATGATAACTCTGTGCGGTAGCTAAAGAAAACACGCAGGAAACGTTACTAAACAACCTTCTACCAAAAACAGATCTAAAGTGTCAGATAGTACAATAAAAAATTAAAATATGAAATGAAACAATTTTTCGTATCTAAATCAAAAAAGTATTTCTTTTTTCAAACAAACCAATGTCTCGGGCCCTTTAGAGGTCCCATGGTCACCTGTGATAAAAACAAATGTACGCGATTCAGCTGTCGTATTCTAAACCGAACCGAAATGACGTCACTCCTGTACGATTACTGGAGCTTCTCGATCGGCAAATGCTACAAACGTTATTTGCAGAAGAGCACAATTATCGAATGAACGTTACCGAACGTCCTATTCCTTACCAAGCAAGAATTAATAAGGAAATCTCTTATTATTTTAAATAAAGTCTGGATTTTGTTTAAATTTTTATTAAATTGATATCCAATAATTTTTTTTATGTGGAGTAATAACTAGTGGAGTAATATTACTCCACTAGTTTGTTATAATTGAAAAAATTCCTTCGGTCCGGCCGGATTCGAACCGTCGTCTTCTAGCATACTGTGCCAGACCCTTATACCAACTAAGCCACGGAACGAACCAGCGGACCACACGAATTTTTCTATGTGTTTGCTGTCCTGTCTTTTGTATTTGGTTTTTTAACGACTTTTTAGCCGTAGCGCCATCTATGAGAAATCTTAAGTATTTCGTCACCCAGTTAGTTACCTTTACAGCTACCAGCCCTGGCTAGAGATATCGCTGTTCATTGTATTTAATTTTTTGTTGAATTGATGAATGATTGAAAGAGGCATTGCTACAAAACTTTCATATTCATATTCATTTTCAGATTTGTAACTTGAAAATTGAAGTCATAAGTAGAGTTTGAGCCGTTGACTACTCCGTTTAAATGTAGCCGACTTCCACTGAGCTCCCAGCTCTATACGCCTTTTAATTTTATTAATGTATTTTAATGCATCCCTATATTTTAAACCTTTAAAGTGTTAAAACTGTATATGAAAGGATTTTTATTTTTCTTATAATCTATTTCACCGACTAACTCGTAACGTAAACGCTGTTGGATGACGATACCGTATCCTATTTCCCATGTGTTATTGGCACACGTGTCACGTAACCTAAGCACTTCCACTATGTTTATTGTTCTGTGAATATCATAACCAATACGGGTTGTTTCGTAGCTCTGTTCCCCGCGTGTTACGCACCACTTTGTTTTTTATATGTATATGGCTCAGCCTACCATTGTCATGTGAAGCTTCGAACATAATGGATTTAACGATAATACATTCACGCTCCATGTTGCATAAATGCAATGCGACGCACTCGACGAGATTAAGCGATGTTTTCTGATGTGCCGACTACGTAATGGCGGGCGAAGCCATAGGCGCGAGGAGTAAAAAGCTTTGATTGTTTTGTTGTACATTTAATAGATTTATGCAATGCAGACTCCACTTGTGATTTATAAGCGATTGCATCAATGAACGCGCGTTTGCATTGTTGCTAAAAATCGCCGTTTCTCACTTCTTAGTGTCCTAAGCGTAGGTGCTCATAGGCATTAATTTCTTTTCCATTCTATTTTGTATATAACTCACACATGCATATGCATGCATCATCAACACATTTATACGTCCCACTGCTGAACGCGGGGCTCCTCTCAGGCGGGGATTGGGGACTTCCCACGTTTACCAAGTATTGTGAACCTTCTTCGATGTACAGGTTCACCGAAAAGCTCATGGTAATTTCTAAATTAACTTTCATACATAAATTCCGAAGAACTCAGAGATACGAGCCCGAATTCGAAACCACTGTCACCCTAGGGCATGAATTGACAAGTCCCATGTGCTTGTAATTTCACCAGCACCCTTATCCTTCAAGTGATGAATTTTTGAGTTGTAGTAGAGCTCCTTGTGAAAGAGTTCATCCAGAGTAGTACTGCCACCTTACTTACCCGCTCACGCGATGCGCTTCTCCTACCGCAAAATGGCGGCTATTTGGTTTCGCAAATTAGAAAAGCATTCAGTTTAAATACAAGTTTTTATAAATAAAATTTATTATTCTGCATTGCTAAATGAATACCCTCCGTACTATCAACAAAAATATCTAAATAAAATGCAGTAATACACTGCAAATCTTGCACTTAAAAAGCACTAATGAAATTTTTGGTGTAATTGGATAAATATGATAATATTCCGTATGAGTGGTTCTAACGTTTACCATGAAATTAGTCCTTAAAGTATAATTTATAAACATTTATATTCAGGGTAAACTTAAAAAATGCTACTTACGGTATGTTTTCAATAAATAAACACCGCAATCACCAGCCCAAACAATAACACACACGATTGTCGTGACGAATTTTTGAAGTTGTTAATTTTTTTTAAATGACAGACCCAGGCATTAAAAACTTTATGGTTTGCTAGAGTAGTTACCGAAATAGCAATTAATATTAGTTCTTTTACCTGTTATAACTTCGATATCCGATAAATCGGTATAAAATCATCACCGGCGCCTCTAGGTGTGGTATGCATGTATCGCGTGAGCGGCTATTTCTGCTGCCAAGTAGTAGTGCCAGTATTTATTGCGTTCCGGTTTTCAAGGGTGAGGGTGCTGGTGAAATTACAGGCACATGGGACTTGTCAACTTATGTCTCAGGGTGACGAGCGCAGTGGCAGTGTCCCTCAGTTGTGAGTTAAAGTTGACTGGCACTACAACTAGGTATACTATATAAAAAAACGTTTTCTAAAAGAGCTGTGAATCTTTTTCGTCATGCAGGTTTCGTTACGTTGTTTCTCTTCATATTTAAGGTCATATGTATTAAACTTCATATGTATTTCAACGAAAGCCTAAATTTTAGGAGCTCATCTCCTGTGGGGGGTCGCATCAGTGGCGCGGTGTGTCGTTAAACTGTTGGGCAATAATCAAATTTTGGAATAAATGTGAATTTAATAACTAATTGGGCTTTAGTGGAAACCCAAAAATTTTGCAGGTTCTCTGCAGTACAAGAGCCAAGCAGTAATGTCAGCAATACATAGTTTCGGTTTTGAACGATGCTCGTGAAATTATAGGCACGTGTTTATTTTAGCCTGTTTTCAGGATTTTATATGACCGGATGAAGTACTTCCTATCGAGTAACGAACTAGCACATTCTTTAGGCAATATTCTTAGGTAGGTATATCGTATATTTTTTGTAAGATCGTTATTTAATATCGAGTTCTTAGGTTTTCGCGATTCTTACACATAGGAAATGAAACTATTTTTCCGGATTTAAATCGCGTATATTTGTTTTTTCAAACAAACCTTTGTTTGGTTATTTAATAGTAAATATCTAAACCATTTGATCTAGCATAATCTCAGTACAGAGTACTAAAAAAACCGACCTCAAAAGTACGTGGACATCTATCTGCCAAGTTTTATTGAAATCGGTTACCGGAAAGTGCGCAAACCCGGATTTATCCCCTAGTTCGCCACTATACGGAACTTGACAGGAGACAGGAGAGAATAAAAATGGTTTTCACGACTCAAAGTATATTGAGAGAGAAAAACGCCTTGAATTGGATAATAGCAAAATCAACCATTAAAATAATTGCTCTTCTATAATAAAATTTAGGCGCTATTTATAAAAACTTTATTAGATAGGAATGAAACTACGGTTGACTGTCAACCGTGACCATGGGACCTGTAAAGGGCCCGAAACGTCGGTTTGTTTGAAAAAACAAATATACGCGATTTAAATCCGGAAAAATAGTTTCATTCCTATGTATAACAATCGCGAAAACCTAAGAACTCGATATGAACTTTATTAGAGGTAAATAAAAGTTCACTATAGAGGTACCCTTTTTCCAACAAAAAAGAATGATCAAAATAGGTTCACAAATACCTGAGTTATCGCGTAATACATACATACAAAACAACGTACAGTAGAATTGAGAATTTCCTCCTTTTTTTGAAGACGGTCAAAAATAGTTTTTACCGCTTCTCCTTGAGTGACTCACCTTAATACCTCCTGTATTGCATTTAAATTTTTATTGAATTGATATCCAATATTTTTTTTTATGTGATATTACTCCACTAGTTTGTTATAATTATTAATACAAAGATCGAACACTCTGAAAAAATTCCTTCGATCCGGCCGGAATCGAACCGACGTCTTCTAGCATACTGTGCCAGACCCTTATACCAACTAAGCCACGGAACGAACCAGCGGACCACACGAATTTTTCTATGTGTTTGCTGTCCTGTCTTTTGTATTTGGTTTTTTCAACGACTTTTTAGCCGTAGCGTCATCTATGAGAAATCTTAAGTATTTCGTCACCCAGTTAGTTACCTTTACAGCTACCAGCCCTGGCTAGAGATGTCGCTGCTCATTGTATTTAATTTTTTATTGAATTGATGAATGATTGAAAGAGGCATTGCTACAAAACATTCATATTCATATTCATTTTCAGATTTGTAACTTGAAAATTGAAGTCATGAGTAGAGTTTGAGCCGTTGACTACTCCGTTTAAATGTAGCCGACTTCCACTGAGCTCCCAGCTCTATACGTCTTTATTTCATGCCATATTAATATTTAAATTCATTCGCAAGAAGACTTATTTAAAGTAGGTACACACATCAAAACTGTCTAGGGGCCAATCACGTTTTTGCCAGTTACTGAAAATCGGGCCTTATAATTAATTTGCTTTTTTTTACACCGGGCATTTTCATAATTTAATAAATTGGAACAGATATTTTTACTCAATTATAATAGGGTAATAAAAACATATGTTACGAACATTGTACAAAATTCTTATTATTATATCATTTGTAAGCCCGACACAATGGCGCAAAATGTAACAAGACCATTGCTTGGATAAAGTAGGTTTCTGTTGAGTATTATATAAATAGAGAAATTAAACAAAATCTTTCTTTACACGAGACCCATGCTCGGCAGCAGCGGGTTGATATTTTTACAATATAAAGTGACGGGACTAACAAATCCTGTGAGTGGTGGTGGAGCGACACGCCTGTCCATGACAATTGCAGTGTCATTCAGTGCTTGAAATGACAAAGATCTGAGATCTGAAGCATAAGTCAACAAAACCCATGTGCCTGTAATTTTGCCAGCACCCATTCTTACCCTTCAAGAGTTGATGATCTTTGATCAATAGCTGAACAGGTGTTCGTCAAACATAGTTAAGAACCATCGAAATTAAATTAGCTTTCGACTTGAGATTGGTCCCTCCGTTTAGAATCTGCAATGCTATAGATAGACAAACAACACACGCGCACAGACAAAGGCGTCAAATAACTTCCCTTTTTTGTGTCGGGTTCAAAAATGCATTATTTTCGCCGAGTCTATACTACCTCAATAATTTTTACAATAGAAAAAAAACACAAACTTACCTCGAAATATCGAGTTCTTAGGTTTTCGCGATTGTTACACATAGGAAATGAAACTATTTTTCCGGATTTAAATCGCGTATATTTGTTTTTTCAAACAAACCGACGTTTCGGGCTTTTTACAGGTCCCATGGTCACGGTTGACTGAGGTGGTACAGTCTTCAACCAGTTATGTCTAATATTGATGCCAACCACCCTATTTTTTCACTATAGTTACAATAGTTATCTATTAATTAAATACCATATTTTTAATTTTACAAAGAAAACATTCCAATTTACGCTGCATTAAGGTTTACAAATTATTTTATTTAATGAATTTTTATTAATTTCAATTTATTATTAATTAATAATAGCAATTCGAATAAACTAAAACATATTAATTAGTACTGCAGTCTGTCTGTTTGGGATTTTTCATTAGCGGAAATACTGGATCCCAAACTGGTGGTACGGAGAAACCATTTTCCCTGTTGAAATTAGGATGTTTTTTAATTTCAAGGGCCTCTCGCAGTATCCTGGGGTTTGTCAAACTTCATTGAATGTATAGGTTTATCCATGACATGCTCGCAGACTGCAGACTTGTATACGCGACGGTGTTTGACATCAGCTATATGTTCTTTGACGCGGGTACAAATACTTCGCTTTGTTTGTCCAATATAAGAGAGACCGCACTCACAGTCAAGCTTGTAAACTCCTGCATCCTGTAAGGGGATGTTACATTTCACGAGTCTCAGGAACTGAGAAATCTTCCTCAGGGGCTTGAAATAGGTCTTGATAGATGCACGCCTGAGGACTCGTCCGATCTTGTCTGTAACACCTCTCACATAAGGTAAGATGGCAGGTCTTCGCTCGACTGTTGGTGGTTTCACACGGGGCCTGCGGCATTGGCGTGGAATCTTCAACTTATTCGCATGTAGGACTTGCTTTATATGTTGAAGTTCCCCTGCCAGATGATGACTAAACAGAACACGTATAGTTTACGGTATACATTTTTCAAACGGCTTTAATTTCTATTATAAAAAACAAATTTTGAAATAAAGCCAGTGTCCCTGTTGCTCGACCCAAGCAAAATGAACCGTATTTGTATGGGAAAAATTTAATTTCGTGCTGGGGTATCGACCTTTGTGATAATTTTGCAAAATAAAAATAACAACAGACACTTCAAGAGCGCTGCAAAACATTTGATCATAATTCAAGGTGGCATTCGTAATGGCCGGCGACAGGTGGTTTAGATTATCACCATTTTTTCGCATAACAAAAGCTTTGTTATTTTTTAAATTCCATGACGTAATTTTTATACAGGGCTTAACAAAAAGGTATAATCACGTTTCAGATGGCGACCGTGCTTAAGGTAACAAAGAATGGACAGAAGATTATTTAATTCTTTCGAAAAAAATATTTTGGTTCCTCATGTAATAAACGTTCGACTGTACGATACTAAACAATTACTCTTATAGAACGAGAAACACGGCTCTGGTTTCCATTCAGGGTAAATGGGAATCCATTTGTCGCCTGGCGTGTGGGTTGCGGTGATTTTGCAAAGATCTCTGCCCACATCACGTATAAATCCCGGGTGTGTCGGGACCACGGAAGAAAAAACAATGGAAGTGCATTAAGCCTCGATTACTATCAGAACCGCTGTTGCCAAAACTCATGCATTAATAATTTGAAACACTATGAAATCTTGATAATGAGTGGTCGTAGTTTCCAATACAAAAAGAAATAACAATTTTCGAACTGTTAATACAATTTAAACTTTATCCTGATAGCGCTTCGTTGAAACTTCAATACCGCCAATACCAATTATTGCAAGTTGCGACGTTTTGATTTTATCCGCTCACGCGATACACGCAGCCGTAGACGCATACCACACCTAGAGGTGCCGGTGATGATTTTATACCGATTTATCGGATATCGAAGTTATAACAGGTAAAAGAACTAATATTAATTGCTATTTCGGTAACTACTCTAGCAAACCATAAAGTTTTTAATGCCTGGGTCTGTCATTTAAAAAAATAAACAACTTCAAAAATACGTCACGACAATCGTGTGTGTTATTGTTTGGGCTGGTGATTTCGGTGTTTATTTATTGAAAACATACCGTAAGTAGCGTTTTTTAAGTTTACCCTGAATATAAATGTTTATAAACTATACTTTAAGGAGTAATTTCATGGTAAACGTTAGAACCACTCAAACGGAATATTATCATATTTATCCAAGTACACCAAAAATTTCATTAGTGCTTTTTAAGTGCAGGATTTGCGGTATATTACTGCATTTTATTTGAGATGTTTTTGTTGGTAGTACGGAGGGTATTTATTTAGCAATGCAGAATAATAATTTTTATTTATAAAAACTTGTACTTAAACTGAATGCTTTTCTAATTTGCGAAACCAAATAGCCGCCATTTTGCGGTAGGAAGACGGCGTCGCGTGAGCGATTATATTGAAATTATTGAAATCAATTTTCACTCATAAATTCCGAGAAACAAGTGAGGAGGTTTTTTTTATAATATTCGTCATTTGATATTCGAATGGACGAACAAATCATGTGCCCACAGAACAATAAATACAGTAGAATTGATTATTTAGTGTTTGACGCGTGCCAACTATAGGTCTCGAAAGACCTATTTGAGCTCAGTCAGTCCTTTTCGCTTGGTATGGTATGGTTGTGACGTGCAAATTCACTAAACTCCTGGAAAAATGCCTTATTGTGCTGTTTTGGAGTGCAATAGTAAAAGCTGCACCAAAAATATTAGTCGTAGTGGTATTTCATATCAACGGAAAGTTTTATAAGATAAACAAAAAATTAAAAACTTACTAAAGTTTCCAATTTTCTGTTTATCGAAATATTGTTTTGTTACAAGAAATGAAAGTAAAGCGTATACCCCTGCAATATGGTCGCTTCTTGTTTGGAGAACAAAATTAATAACTCCAATTCGTCGTCATTCAGCAATGAACCGCTAGATGGCAGCACATTGATTGACATTTAATTTCAATATAATATCAAAATGTCATAATTTGTAATAATAGGTATTAATGGTATTGGACTTTCAACGATATGCCAACAGGGTAAAGTTTAAATTATATTAGCAAGCCAGAAATTGTTAATTCTTTTTCAATTTGAAACTACGACCAATCAATATCAAGATTTTATAGTACTTCAAATTAAGAACGTATGAGTTTTGGCGACACAGTTCTCATAGTAATCGATGCTTAAGCCACATCCATTGCTTTTTTCTTCCGTGCATGCGCCTAATGGTAAGCTAAACGCTTGTTCATAACAGTTGCAATGCCACTGTCTTTGTCACTCAGAGACATAAGTTGCCGAGTCTGAAATTTGGTTTGGTTTGATTTCAATTTGGTTCCGCCCTCACCGTTCCTCCTTCGGTCGACTAGAAGGTCCGGAGCACTCCATTCTTATGTCGTTGATATTCCACCTATTCGCACTAAGCGCTTTGCCTCCTCCTTTCTGATGCGTACGGCAAAGGAATGGAATGCTCTAATATGGCATCTGTATTTCCCGAAAAGTACAATTTGGGGCTATTCAAGGCTAGAGTGAATAGGCATTTTTTAGGCAAACGCGTCCCATCGTCGGTCACATCGTCGCTTAACATCAGGTGAGATTGTGGCCAAGCGTGTGTCTATTATATATTAAAAAAAAAAAAAAAGTCTGGGAGGCAGTAATGTTCACGTTACCGCTTGACGGCAAAAAGTAAGCGATACGCTTGTCATGGAAATACAATTTTCCCAATGTCTCCTTTGTTTTTATTAAACAATTTAAAATATCCATAGGCGCATTATTAGTGCGTGATGTAATATAGCACCTGATCGTGAGTTGTTCATGTCAGAACTGTATCTACTAAATATGTATAGTCGGTGCTCTCACTTAGGCATCCACTATTTCGACTGTGAACTGGCAACCGGTACTATCTCAATTTTCTAAAGATTACACTTTTTAATACCAGTTTATACTATTTCATACTCCGCAGCGTTGCAGCAAATTCCATCTCAGATACATTTAATTTTGGCGCCAGAATCGACTTCATTTAACTTGTACTAACTTCTAACCAGATGCTATATAAATGACGCAAACAATTATTTTCTTCACCCTGTAAAATTTTCGAAATTGAGATAGTAATGGTTGCACTTAGATAGCACTTAGTACAAATAGTGGATACCTTAGTGAGGGCACCGACCCTACTCTGACAATATTTGAATTAAAGCACCATTTCCTACGTAAATCCGGAAAACTCGAATAATAATGTTTACGTACCAGGTTCTGCACTTAGTGAATCTATACAAAACAAACTTTGGAAGAAATACAAAGGGATAATGATAAGGGAAACCTCTTTTGTATTGGTAATTATGTACGTATATTCCGTTTCAATCCATTTTGAACAAAAAGTAAATCAACAAGTCATTGACCCGACTATAGACGGTTTAATGATGGCCAATTGTATTGCCAACTGCAAGTCGATTAATTATTGAATTAATCGATTTGTTCAATTGAGTCACACTAGCGGTTTTCCTTGTATAACCTATATAAGTAAATTTAAAATTTCCGAAATCGAAATCTTCGAAATATACGAGTACGTGAAAGTTTTTGAGTGTTCGGCATTGACTTACAAATAAATGGACGACGGGTCTAATACAAAAACCACGAAAAAAATGTCCCAAGTCAACCTATTCGAAATTTAAATTGTTATGTCATCGCAGTATCGCGCTGTCCATAGAACAAATGAAGACTAAAGCGGAGTGTCGCGCTCTGTATACGATTTTAGCGCCTTACAAGTGCGGACACTTTTTAGCGCGGACCCGACGTCCATATAATTGTAAGTCAATGGTGTTCGGTCTTTGTAATTAATAATTATAACAAGCTAGTGGAATAATTTTACAAAAAATAATAGAATATCAATTGACTAAAAATTTAAAAAATATACGTGAAAGTGTTAGTTATTCGATTTATTGAGTGATATACTTTAGAATTTTAATCAATCAATTTTGGTTACATTTTGTTCAAAATGGATTGGAACGTCAGTTTTGGGAGTATGTATATCGTCTGAGCATTTCTCATGATAACTAGTTACGGGACGAACAAGAGGTACAATTGGAGCACGTCTAAAAAAAACACGTCTTCCAAGGGTTAAGAATCACCTTCGACGTGCGGGTTTTATTACAGTGTTTTCCTTCACTGAAAAGCTCATGGATTTTTTTTTATTGTACTTACTTTTTTATTTAGGATTTAGGCGTTTATAATCTTTTTTATTATTAATAGTGTTGGCTTGGATACAAATCCTTTGAGCCCTGTCTTCGTTTAATTATCGGGATCATAAGTAATATTTTCCATTCTAATTCATTATTATTCTAATACATGTTTTCACTTTCTCTTAAATAACTTAGTTCACTTATTTGGGTTTATTAAAATAGTCTTTTAAGCGGCGGTAGTTAATATTTGTGTTTTGCATTCACTTAAATCACTTTATCTTCTATCTCTTTGAACAATAACTTGGATTCGTAATTAGTGGAATTTTCAGGATAAAGTCTTTTGTATAGAGTTCTTAGGTTTTTGCGATTGATACACATAGGAAATGAAACTATTTTTCAACGGAAACAGTAACGAACCAGTTTCATTTCCTAATTCTTTTGTAATTTGGTTTAAAATAAGGAATATAGTTGTAACTTTCTTCATCACTATTTTTTTTCTTCGTTTTGTCTTTGTAAAACCTGTACTCGTAACTTAAAAAGCCGCCATTTTTTTTCCTATAAAAATTATATTTTACAGTTCAGTTCCGAAAGTTATAGCAAAAATTTAACTTGTAATGTAGCAACACTGGTTGTGGGTTAAAAAGTTATAAGGTAATATAATAGTTTATGTGACTTATATCGACTCATCCGAAGAACAGAGTCCGATGTGATTATATAGCGAAAAGAGAATAAGTCCGTTTCGAGAACAATTTCGTTATTCAAACTAAGGCTTATGTAAAGATGTTTTGAGAAATTATATATCTTATTTCGTTTCGGAATTATAAAATTGAAAAACGGTCAATCTAACCTGATCCACAGCGAAGAAGAACGAACGAAATATATTATGTCCTGAGAACAAGTAGTCTTGCACGTACACCTTTGTTCTACGGATGAGTCGATATTTATTAGGTCTGTGATATGACTGTTACAAATTGAAAGGCTGATATATGAGTGTGGGTTTAATCACACGAGTGTTTTAATTATGTACAGTTACATAGACTGTTTTATCTATACACATATTATAACCTCTCTGTGATATGTTCAGGAACCGCAAGTTACGACTGGCGAAATGGCGGCAAATAAAAACTTTTATCACACATGTCCACACAACCGTAGTTTTTATTTAATTCATAGAGAAACTAGAGCCGGCCCCAACTATCATATCTTTCGATATCAAGTAAAGTGTGAAATTTATCAAAATTGTTTGCTATTGACATTTCATTTCGAATAAAACTCCATCTCGACTGATATTAGAATTGAGGTCGAATCAAATTGTTTTGTTTTTCAGAGATATTCGAAATTTGATTTTAGTAATAAAATCGAATTTGATGTTATTATGATGCAATAATAACATTTTCACAGATAAGAAATTTGTTCTAACAAAACAGTTTACCTTTATGCTGGTCGTAATTTGCGGTTTTTGAACACATCATAGAGGGTTTATGATATGTGAGTAGATAAGTGTTAATAAATTTGCTCAATTAACATTCCATTTGATTCTCACTAATCCCAGGGTCTAGGATTGTAACCGACTGCATTAGCCACGTCTGGGATATTATTCAGGTGACCCGAAATTTGCATTTAGAGCCGGAAATTCGCTGAGATGTTTTTGTGTGAAGTGCACTAGCGATGGGACATGTTAAATTGAATTCGGAATCCAAATTTTCATTCCTATCGTATTATGTTAATTACTGTCCTAAGTATAATGAAACCACATACGTTAAAAGTGCTTTTGTGGCATAGAAGTCGTAAAAATATTTCGAATTACATGAAACAAATTACGTAATTATGTGAAATTTTATTTGGAACTGTTATTTCCAATATTGGATGGGGTCAGGGAGTCAAGTTCAAGAACCGGCGAACGATACGTGGCGGGTCAAGCAGTACCACTGTTTACATTTCGCACGTTGAAATCATTAACGTCACAAAGAAAAAAATCTAATTTTGGAAAATGGCGTTTAAAGTTTAAAAAAAAAAGTGAGATTATAATTATTAATACAAAGATCGAACACTCAGAAAAAACACTCAGAAAAAATTCATTCGATCCGGTCGGATTCGAACTGACGTCTTCTTGCATACCGTGCCAGACGCTATACCAACTAAGCCACGGAACGAACCAACGGACCTCACGAATTTTTTTGAGTGTTCGATCTTTGTATTAATAATTATAACAAACTAGTGGAGTAATTTCACAAAAAATAATTGAATATCAATTCAATAAAAATTTAATTAAAAGTGAGATTGTTTTGTTTTTTATTTTTTTATACGGGTGGTAAGCGACACGCCTGTCAATATCAGTTGCAGTGCCACATAGAGCTTTAAATTACAAAGATCTGAGGGGCATGGCAAATTTTGTATTTGAAGTGTCTGCAGCCTGAGTTTAACTTGTTTTTGATCAATATCAATGATGAAATGTCCGTAGTTACTTCTCCAAATACCAGCAGTTGATAATCAATTCAACCTTAATAGTATTACGGTTGTTAACTTTCCAAAATCTCCGTGATACCATTATTTAGTCCCGGACCTAACTTTGGCACGGGATTACCGACGTCATCGGGAACAAATTATTCCCTACTACAGTTCTAATTTGCATTTAAGCTAGGTTTGGCTGGATCGCAGCGGATTAAACCAGACAGTGTTGGAAGCTATGAAATACGTCCGTAAATTAGCCTGTTCACTTTTGAATGTTCATTGTATTCCCTGGTTTTGGTTAGATTTATATTGTTTTTATTTTGACAATATACAGGCAAGGTAAAAAAGATAATAAAAGCTTAAATACTACAAAGTAAAACTAGAATTTTTAAATTGTATGAATAAAATAGGGGCCTCGCATCAAGGTGTTTAAGATGCTGGCAGCGTCCCCCTTTGTATTGCTATGTTAATGCGTTGGGCAAGATAGCTGCCGGCTCTTGGGTTTCCCAGACAGTCTATTAATTTTTTGGATAAAATTTTGAACACTGGGACCCCACGGGCTAAGGGTTTCGACTCCAAAAGCTGTAAATAGGTAGTCGGAGCCGAGATCCTGGTACTTATTACTTTTTATTATTTCCGCCAGCTCAGCTGCGGAGTCAGCCCTCTTGCTTGTGTGCTGCAGATGGGATGGGGCAAGTGTGTCGGCACATGTGGCGTCCCACACCAGTGCCCGGCCCATACTCCAAAGGATGAGAGTCATTCTGTTCGGGCATTTGCCATGTGTTCGCGACAGCCACTTGGCTAGAGTATAGCGAGCATGTTAACAGTGGCAAAGGTCCGGCGGGTGATGTCATTGAGGGCTGCATGCCGGGCATTGACTTACAATTATATGGACGTCGGGTCCGCGTTAAAGTGTCCGAACTTATAGGGCGTTAAAATCGTATACAGAGCGCCATTCACGCTTTAGTCTTCGTTTGTTCGACTGATAGCGAAGCAAGCAAAATTAGACAGTACTGCGATGACATTACAATTTAAATTCAACGTTTTAGCTTTTTCATATTCCTTTACATGTCACTACGTTTAAATAGGTTGACTTGGGACATTTTTTTCGTGGTTTTGGTATTAGACCCGTCGTCCATTTATTTGTAAGTCAATGGATGGCATTATGAAATTATAATTGACAGATAAAATGTTAAAAAGTCTCAATTCCACGCACCAGCTACGTGTTTTGCCTATAATATAGTAATTAGTATGCTTTGATTCAACAACGTGTTATATATCGTGTGTTACGTTCCCCTTAAGATTGAAATTGTGTGCAGTAATCGTGTTACAACCCTATCAAAGTTTATTACTGCCTCTATGAGATGCTCTAATTTGTTTATGGATAAACCAACCCATGTAACGTTCACATACACTTGGTTTATAGAGTTCGATTTTACTTGGTCGTACAGAAACCCACTGCTTTCAGACTAAAAGCTTTTTGTGCACAGAAAAGCGGCTAAACGATATGTGATACAAAATGAAGTTTCTACATGGGGTAATTTAATCATAAAAAGTCTGATAGTTACTTCTTGACTACCATGGTCTTATCTTAAGACAAGTAGTGTATTTCATGCATCGAGTATATAACTAGAAACAGAGACGAAATGTCATTTAATTTGTTTGAAGACTATTCTGCCGAATGATTACGGTGACAACTGCGCTCCGATTGGCCAGCCCGAATTCGAAAGTGTCGTCAATTGTTTCACTTCAAATCGACCAATTTATTGAAAAGAAAGATTAAAAATTACATATTTCATATTTAATTACCGACGAAATGTGATTCCGTTTGTTTTTTACCGACTTGAAAAAGGGAGGAGGTTCTCAATTCGACTGTTCTTTTTTCTTTTTTTTATGTATGTATGTTGCGCGATAACTCTGGTATTTGTGAACCGATTTTCATGATTCTTTTTTTGTTGGAAAGGGGGCACTTCCATAGTGGTCCTATTTCATTTTGAAGAAAATCATCCACCTCGAAGGGTGGCTGTTCACGCATGGAGATTCATTTTTATTATAAATAGCGCCTAACTTTAATTTAGGAGCAATTACTTTAATGATTGATTTTGCTATTTCTCCAATTCAAGGCGTTTTTCTCTGAATATACTTTGAGTAGTGAGAACCGATTTTTATTATCTCCAGTCAAGTCCTGTATAGTGGCGAACTATTGGATAACTATGGCAAATAGACGTAATTCCACGTACTTTTGAGGTCGGTTTTTTTAGTACTCTGTACTGATTTATGTAATTAGATGTTTTGCTGTTTTTCCTACACCACCGAATGAAACAACTCCCCATAGTTAGAGATGTTATCTTTATTACAATAAATACCGAATGTTTTTGGAACATACGGAGACGTACAGGTCAGTTGTTGGCGCTGTACGATTTCAGCTTTCTAATTTGTAATTTCAGCGCAAACGATAATTGATATTTAAAAGTGATATAAGGCCCATTTGCATGATGAGTTGCCAGGGATGGATGGCCTTTATTTGGTCTAACTTACTAATTTTGTTTATTAATAAATAAATAAATCATTTATTGTCTCCACAAACAGTGCTTGTAAAAATAAAAATAGATGCTTTACATAACGTCAAAATATAATCTGGTTGTGGAGGCTGGTCCCTGAACTAGGAGAGCCTGTATCTCAGGTAACCAGGTCAGGTCAGGTATTAAAAATGATTTGTTATATTTCAGTTATTTTTCTTTCATCTACCATTTTCCTCGCTATAGTGTGATGAAAAGTTGTGTGTTTCGCTCGACAGCAAAGTTGTTTTGCGCCTCGTGGATTCAAACCCCTGTTACGCTCAGTATTCTATTTTACATTTAGGGTCGTATTCCAGAACTCTACTCAATGCTCAAGTCAGGACTTGAGCAGACTTGCGTATGATTTCAAGCACTGGAAATACGACCCTAATGGCAAGGACTTGAGTATGATTTTCAGTGCTCACTGCAATACTCAAGTCCTTACTTGACCCTTAGTGTCGTATTCCAGAACTCTACTCAATGCTCAAGTCAGGACTTGAGCAGACTTGAGTATGATTTCAAGCACTGGAAATACGACCCTAATGGCAAGAACTTGAGTATGATTTTCAGTGCTTTAAATCATACTCAAGTCCTGACTTGAGCATTGAGTAGAGTTCTGGAATACGACCCTTAGGGTCGGTTCCCGGCCGGGGTCAATGTAGAAAAATAACTTTTCTATATTGTCTCGAGTGTGAGTGTTTGTGGTTTCCTATGTCCATAACCCAAGTGCTTTAGTCACTTACTATGCGATCAGAGATACGTATGTTATGTTGTCTATCCGCGATGTTGGTATAGAAATATCAATGTGTCAGTAGGTACTGCATTTGACAAAGATTATGCGAATACGGCACGAGAATACGTAATGAACACTTATTTTTTATCCGACTTCAAATAAAAAGGGGGAGGTTATCAATTCGACTGTTTTTTTCTGAATGTATGTTACACGATAAATCCGGCGCATTTGTGAACCCATTTTTGATGATTCTTTTTTTAGGGTGCTCGTGAAATTACAGGCACATGGGACTTGTCAACTTATGTCTCAGGGTGACTGCAGTGGCAGTGCCCCTCAGATCTTTGCCATTTAAAGCTCTTCCTGACACTGCAACTGTTATGGACAGGCGTGTAGCTTATCATCAGGCGCACGACTTTGATATTATAAAAAAATTCTAATTATTGTTGGATGTCCCATTTTAACTGCCTCCGTGGCCGAACGGTTTCCATGCCGGCCTGCCAAGCAGAGGTCCCAGGTTTGATTCCCGGGCCGGGAGAAATATTGTATGGTCTACAGTTATTTCTCTCGTGAGTTTGGATGTAATTTGTGATTGTCTATGTGTGTGTCCATGGCACCCGCGGCACAGGGTTTCCCTAGTGCGGGGCTATGTTGAGTGTGTGTTGCGTTATTTAGGTAAATTCGAAGACAATATTCCACCTTTAAGAGTGGGATACTAGGGCTTGAATCCGATTTCGCATATTTTCCGATAACCGATTTCAATAAAAATAGGTGTAATTCCACGAACTTTTGAGTAAGTTTTTTTTAGTACTCTGTAACCTGTAGTTACAACTAATAATGTGACAACCCTACGTTGCGAGTGACGTGTAGGCATTAACAGGCGGGAGTTACAACTACTTGTATTTTTATTCTATGGTCTTAACCTAAAATAGCACACATTATTATTAAACATTGCAGCCGTATTGCTAATTCTATATTTTCCAAAAACAGTTTCATAGACTTTATTAAGACGATGGCATGTCCCTGTTTCTTCATAATGTATATCTGCTGATGCCATTAGACGCTAATGCTACGCGCCATTTTTGTTGCGTTCGCTGCCATTTTGTCGGATCCGGTTGTCGTGAAGGCTACGGCTCACGAAACTGGGTTACGTTACAAATGGAATTGAGCGTTAAAATGTTACACGTCGGGTTCATAATTTGTTACATTCTCGTGTTTAGGTAAGACTGCGTTAAATATTTATTTCATTTTATAGTTAAGGTACATCAACAGTGGTAAATATACACTTAGATAACAGTGTAATTTTACATTAATGTTGTATGTACATACATGTCTACCTATTACAGACGTACACAGCATTTAATGTAATAAAATAATAAAGAAACAAAAACTTATAAAATTACTGGGGAAGCGATTCGAGAATGTTATTTTTGAAAACGTTACGAGAAGAATGAGATGTCTTTATCTATTCGAGCGTTAATTTGATTGTAAGTACAGGATAATCTAGCTATGCAGAGCTAGGTTAGTCCGGCATTGTGGTACATTAAATATTTTGGTTATTTTATGACGTGGGTTTTTTGGAATTTGATTTAGAATATTTCGACAATTTATTGTATTATTTAGTATTCTATGTATAGATAGAAATAAATATGTATGTATATCTGCCCCCGTAGCATGGCTATGCATCATAGTCGCGACGCGCGCGATAAAATTAAAATAGCGCGCGCTATTGGCTATCTAAATTAGATCTAATTGAGACAGCCAATAGCGCGCGCTTATTTCAATTTTATCGCGCGCGTCGCGACTATGATGCCTAGCCATGCGACAGGGGCTGATATTTACATAAATTAAGCACCTTGTAGATAAGATGTAATGTTTTTTAAATTTTTATTGAATTGATATTCAATTATTTTTTGTGAAATTATTCCACTAGTTTGTTACAATTATTAATGCAAAGATCGAACACTCAGAAACAATTCTCTTATCTCTTATACGCTTGCGTCGTATCTTTTGTATTTGGTTTTTTCAACGACTTTTTAGTCGTAGCGCCATCTATGAGAAATCTATGAAAGTTTTATCACCCAGTTAGATATCTTTACAGTTACCAGCCCGGGCGAGCACATAGAAAAATTTGTGAGGTCCGCTGGTTCGTTTCGTGGCTTAGTTGGTATAGCGTCTGGCACGGTTTGCTAGAAGACGTCGGTTCGAATCCGGCCGAATCGAAGGAATTTTTTCTGAGTGTTCGATCTTTGTATTAATAATTATAACAAAGATGTAATGTGTTTTAATGATATCAAGTAACAGGACGAATAAGTCGTACGCCTGCCAGTAAGCGACAAGCCTACCCATAACAGCTGCAGTCTCATTCAGAGCTTTAAATCGCCAAGTTGTCACTGAGCCTTTTTAATAATAGAATACTAATAGTAGCAGTAGAACCTCTAGTAGCGGTAGAGCTCCTTGTGAAAGAGTTCGTACAAGGAAGTACTGCCACGGTACCTATTTCTGCCGACAAGCAGTAGTGTTAGCATTACTGCGTTCCGGTTTCGAAAGGTAAGAGGGTGCTGGTGAAATTACAGGCACATGAGACTTGTCAACTTATTGGCTTAGGGTGACGGGCGCATTTCGACCGAATCGAAAATTTTATTCGGAATATTTTGAATAGCTCGGAAAGCGCCCTTCGATTCGAGAACGATGTCCAATCGAACGATTCGGTTAAAATACTGAACAGTTCTGAATGCTGCTGGAGTGAAATTCCTTGCCTGCAGACATATTATCTGAACATCATTTGTGCCTTTTCAAGACTGGAGCATACTCCATCGTCGGCATGATTGTCACGTTCCAGGTGAGTTGGAGGTCAAATACAATGCGTTGTTCAAAGTTGTCACTGCGTCTTTCCAATGACGTAATAAGTTTTTTTTTTATAATATCAAGTGACAGGACGGACAAGTCGTGGGGCTTATGGCAAGCTACACGCCTGTCCATAGCAGTTGCAATGCAACTCAGAGCTTTAAATCGCACAGCTTTGAGGGGTTCTTCCATTGCGCCTGTCACCCTGAGACGTAAGTTGATAAGTCCCATGCGCCTGTTGTCCTAATTCTTCAAAACCGGAACGCAGTAATAGATAAGGTGGCAGTACTTCCCTGAAAGAACTCTTTCCAAAGGAGCTCTACTGCTACTACAATCTCTACAGCTTATTAATTTCTTCATAGTCCTTTTATTTTTGTGATAATTATATTCGCTGTTCCATATTGGTGGAACTTTCTAAAACTGCTAAAATTATTTCCTCTAATGAAATCTCAGGTGAAAAAAATCACGCACACACCCACAGCCCCACACTTGGGAAACCCTGTGTCGCTGGTGCCATGGACACACAAATATACAACCACAAATTACAACCAAACTTATGAGAGAAATAAAGGTAGGCTATACAAATATTTCTCCCGGCCGGTACATCGAACCTGTCACTTTAGAACCTTACGATAACTCTGTTGTCGACCGATTCGATTTTAATGTCATACGATTTCTTTTTATTTTTATTCACAATAACCGAACCGAACGTCAAACTGTCGTATTCGAGACCGAACCGAAATGACGTCACACCCATACGATTACTCGAACTCTCGACCGGCAAAGGCTACAAACGTTATTCTTTACCTAAAAGTTACCGAACGTTCTATTGTGTACAAAGCAACAATGTAATATTTAAATAAAGCCTGGATTTTGTCCAATTTTATTTATATTTTAGGCCTTTAAAGTTTTAAAAATATATATAAAAGGACTTTCATTTTTCTTATAACCTATTTCATACGTTACGTTCATACGTTGTAACTCGGAATGTTCTGTATAGCTCCGAAAGCACCATTCGCTTCGAGACCAATATCCAATCCGACGATTCGGTTAAAATATCGAAGAGTTCTGAATCGGTGTCCTTTGCGTGGCAGACCAGCATGATAACAGTGCGGCCATGGAGGCAGTTGACATGATACATTGTAGATATATATTTTTATGTGTTAAATTGATTTACTTACTTATTACCGCTACTTAACCTGGAGCAAAGATAAGGTTTACGATGGAACGAACTCGTCCAAAAGATGCCTATTCAATTGCACTTTAAAGACATTCGGTTTGTATGTGCTCGGAAACATAGACGCTGGCAGGGAATTCCATTCTTTGGCTGTACGCATTAAAAGGGATGACTAAAAGCTCTTAGTACGGTTGAAAGGAATATGGACCAAGAAAGGATGATATCCCGCCGTATCTCTGCAAGTAGGATAGTAAAAGGCGGGCGGAATAAGGTGAGCTCATTCACACTCACCGACCAATGTTTAATATTTTTATATATGAGTAATTTGGAGGTCGAATTTCTCTACCTAATTTTGGTGGCCCTTTTTGTTATTTTTTTTTAGAATACTACTCTCGAATATCAAGTAATATTTCATGATAATTTTCAGTAATATTGAAATAACATAATCTCAGTACCGAGTACTAAAAAAATCGATATCAAAAGTTCGTGGTGAAACCGGATTCATCCCAAAGTTTGCCACGCTTAGAGGTGGAATATTTCAAATTTAAAGAAGACTCTAGGACCCTCTTTCCAACAAAAGAAGAATCGTCAAAATAAGGTTCACAAATGTCGGAGTTATCGCGTAACATACATACAAAAAAAAAATACAGCCGAATAGAGAACCTCTTCCTTTTGTCAACTCGGTTAAAAAATTTACACCGAAATTAGGTAACAAATAACCTGAAAATTACCCATTATACTTTATATTCTTATTTAATTCAATGTTGTATTCTAGTACTCTTTCCGAAAATTTTCCTAAAATGTACGGAATGTGAGACAAGTATTTTTTATAACTTTTCACCCATTCAGTAGGGTCGGCAAAAGTTTCACCATATAGCCTCTTCACGTATTACTATCCTATTCCTAACCCTTCACGACATAAAATGTGAAATAAATTATATAAGAACAGGCCCATGTCGACTTTTCCATCAAAACGGGCAACAACAACGACAGATTTTGTCTTCAAAATACCTCTTATCTATCATATTATATAATAATGATTAATAATAAAATCTACTTATTGTTTCTATAAACAATACATATAATCATCTCAGTGCAGAGTACTAAAAAAACCGACCTCAAAAGTACGTGGAATTACGTCTATCTGCTAAGTTTTATTGAAATGTCCCCTAGTTCGCCACTGATAATAAAAAATAGGTTCTCACTACGACACTACTCAAAGTATATTGAGGAAAACGCCTTGAATGGGAGTAATAGCAAAATCAACCATTAGAGTAATTGCTCCTAAGTTAAAGTTAGGCGCTATTTATAAAAATGAATCTTCATGCATGAACAGCCACCCTTCGAGGCGGATGTTTTTCTTCAAAATGAATTGGGACCACTTTGGAAGTACCCCTTTTCTAACAAAAAAAGAATTATGAAAATTGGTTCACAAATACCGGAGTTATCGCGTAACATACATACAAAAAAAAAAACATACAGTCGAATTGAGAACCTCCTCCTTTTTTGAAGTCGGTTAAAAATAAATGCATATTAAGCTGCTCGTCCTAGAAAAACCTAGGATTGAGCAGTTAGAAGCGTAAACAAAATCTAAAATTTTAAGAAAACAAAATTATATTTTCAGGAGGTAAACTTACAGCCATAAGAACCGAACAAAGACGGTTGGGTGCTTGCGCGCGTGTGTGTGTTTGTTCCGTATCTGCTTACCTTCTTTAAACATTGTATCGCCATTTTTATGTTTGTAACTACAAAGCTGTGTGTACTACAAGATATAAAAGATAGTTCAGCTGTATAGGTTAAAGATAACTCAATAAACTACAAAACCCATGTACTTAGCATAGATTGCTAAAGTGTATGGAAATTCATAGCGCATAAGAGTCAGTGTGCAGTTAATAATACTAGTTTTCCTTATCTACAAACACTGGATGTTGAGAAATTCTATTTTTATCCGCTGGGGATGTTCATGCACTTTTGCGGGCGGGTGTACGTAAATGTTTCCAGCTTATATGAAAGCGTCTATAATGCTATCTATCTATATATACTCACAATTACACAGCCCACTGTAGGGTACAGACCTCTTTTTAAGTTTAAGATCATCACATTGGCTTCATACAGATTTTACTACGATGTTTACCACTTTAAATTGCAAAGATATATAAGTTGACAAGTTACATGCGCTTGTAATTTCATCAGCACCCTTATCCTACAAAACCGGAACACAGTACTGCTCACAATATTGCTTGGCGGCAATAATAGGTAAAGTGGCAGTACTTCCTCAGGAGCTCAACTGCTACTTATCATTATTGCAACAAGTAATGAAACTGCACGCAATTCAAAAGTGCTTGGGGGTTTGGGCTTCCGCTGGGAATCATACTCGGGCCCTCTATATATAATACAAGTACTTTTCTAACTAGGTCAGGTTGCTTCGCGTAGCTTTAATACAATTTTACTACACATAAAAGGAATACCCCAGTGGGTAAAGGGAGTGCCTTGTGGAACCAGTTTCACAGATTAAATTATGCGTGAGGCGATCCAAAGCTTTTGCCGGTACAGAGATGGTTATGGCAACGTTCCATTATTCGTGGAAGTAATTCGCATTGTTACATTTTACAAAACGGATTTTAACTACTGTCGTTGAGTTTTATTAGATAACGGTTTACAATTACAGTCTCAATTGTTTATTATGCTTATGTTTTTTTTTATATAAATAATAACAATATGTTCTTATAAGTAAGTTTTATTTTGGGCAAGTTTTGTTGTAATTTGAAATTAATATTTCCCATCCGTAATTTTCTAACTTCATCCATCACGCTACATCAATTTCTTGTGCAAAGTCATAATCTTTTTAGTGGATCGTGGTATATTAAGTCTATGTAGTGAATAGGCAAAATTGTCTGCCACATATCGGTGTTAGGAATTTTTGAAGTAAATTGTGCATTTAAATGATATGTGTAATGAGATAATTAGGTGTTAAATAAATATATACTTAAACAAGTATTTATAAGGCAATGAATATGTATGGAATTACGATAATGAGTGCTAAATTACATCGGTGGCTGATCAATGGGTTAAGATTCTTTCTCGATAGAGAGTCTACGGTTAGGATCCTTGTGGCGGTATAAGCGTGCCGGATCATGGTCTTAACGCTTTCTTTTGTGGAAACCAAAGCCCAGCAGTGGGACGCGTGATGAGTTAACAAAAAGTCATTCCAAACAAGTTTAATTTGAGTCAATGTTAAAACACTTAACTGTTACAAATAAAAAGCAAACAAACGCAGAACCTTAAATTTAATGCAAAGCTATTTTCCGAAGTGAAGCCTTTAACAAACGCCAGACAATGTCGCTGTTTGCTTGTTTGTCCGCGATGAATTAGGAGGCTTTAATATGACGGTTACCACAGATCATGGCTATAGGAGATACATTAAACATTATTACGATATCGATGAAGATATTTTCATTGTCACTCTTATAAAAAAAAATGTATGATTCATAATTTTTTTGTTGGAAAGATATATATCCATAGTGGTCCCATTTAATTTTGAAGAAAATCATCCACATCTAAGGGTTCACTGTTCACGCATAAAGATTCATTTTTATAAATAGCGCCTAAATTTTATTATAAGGAACAATTATTATAATGGTTGATTTTGCTATTCTCCATTTCAAGGCGTTTTTCTCTCTTAATATACTTTGAGTAGTGGGAACCGATTTTTATTATCTTCTGTGTCAAGTTCCGTATAATGGCGCACTAGGGGATGAATCCGGGTTTGCGCACTTTCCGGTAGCCGATTTTAATAAAACTTGGCAAATAGATGTAATTTCACGTACTTTTGAGGTCGGTTTTTTTAGTACTCTGTACTGACATTATAATTTGGTGTTACTCATCTGACAGTAATTGTCCTGTGTCGGACGGAGAATGAAAGTAGACCCCCTGACACTGTCCTTTATGACACTAATGAGTGTGACTTCGATGGATTTTGTGACGAATTTTAACAATAAATTCGTTCTCTTGGTTATAATAATGTACCTTAAATTACTAAGAACTAAATGTACGTATTTTTGTGGAGGAATAAAGAAAGAAAGAAAAATTGTTTATTAGCGTCATAATTATGCCATATTACAATTTACAAATTTTACATTCTTAAGCCTAGATATAAGTATAACGCTGTCTACTCAGCATTAGTCGAGGCATTTTGCAACACCCCAACGCTGGTCTTCCGGAGACACCGGCCAGTTAGGAAGTACCACTACGCGCTGCAACGACACGCCGAACCATATAATATATGGTGACAAGTACGAACTCAATATAATGTAATAAATAGTTAAATGGTAAAAATATTAAATTAAATGTTCATTGGTATTGCAGGGTAATGTAATATTAATAGAGTAAATCATAGGAACCAACTAAGTAAATGCCAATATAGCATCTATACAACACAGCACAGGCTAAGTTAATTTCTGTTGATTCAAAAGATACTGTTTATATCTAAATTTAAAAGATTTTACAGTGTAATAGAATAAACGTTGTTATTATTATTATTACTAATAAAGCTACCTACATGTGATCATATTATGTCAAAGGTGGTTTCATCACATGAAAGTCATAAAAATAATACGAGCTACATGAAACAAATTATGTACATATGTGAAATTTTATAACAGTCCTTTTTTATCCTTTTTCCATTAATCCATAAAAAAGTTGTCGATTATAGTTACCAGTAGAGCTCCTTGTGAAAGAGTTCGTCCAGAGTAGCACTGCTATCTTACCTATTTCTGCCGTCAAGCGTTAATGTCAGCATTACTATGTTCCGGTTTTGAAGGGTAAGGTTGCTGGTGAAATTACAGGCACTTGGGACTTGTCAACTTATGTCTCAAGGTGACGGGCGATTTGTTATTTAAAGCTCTGAGTGGCACTGTGACTGTTATGGACAGGCGAGTAGCTTACCATCAGGGCATGACTTGTACGTCCCGTCACTTGATGTTAAAAAAAAAAGCCAAATTTCATTCGTAGTACCTTTTAATCTCTTTCCCGACAAGTTGTCATTTTGGAGGTGTGGCCTTATTACACCAAAGATACGAATTATCTTATATAGTCCGTTGACATACCAAGAAATGGACGACGGATCTAATAAAAAAACCACGAAAAAAGTGCCCGAAATTAACCCATTTAAACAATAACGTAATGGGTCTCTTACTGTCTTTCGTGCATGCAATGTGTAGGAAAAGGACAGTTAGCTACTATTTATTGTTTGATCGCTTCTGTAATTTCTATTTACGATTATTTTAAACACAAAAACATATTATACTACTGTACAAAACAACATTTTAAATGATAACTATGTTTACACAAAATATTACGTAATGAAAATATGATACACCATCCTATTTTTTCATTTTACTTTTTTACAAGTTTTTATTATACTGTACGGCATGATTGACAAGCGTGCTGTCGGTCAACCAATCGAAGACTGATACGCGTTCGATGCTGTTTTAGCAATTTAATGCCCTTTTGGTTCGGACACTTTTAAGCGCGGACCCGACGTCCATTTGTTGGTAAATCAATGTTTTTTTAAATAGCCGTTACAAATGGTAGAAGTGACCTCTGAAATACGGTGGCTCGCAAGCAAGTGCATGCAATAAAGTGTTCTGACGAAATACAGTATGCATCTTCTAATATAGTAGCAGCAGAGATCCTTGAGAAAAAGAGTTTGTCCAGGAAAGTACTGCCGCCATGTGAGCGTTATTGCGTTTCGGTTTTCAAGAGTAAGAGTGCTGGTGAAGTCAGGCACATGGGATTTCTCAACTTTATGTCCCAAGCCTTCAGGTCTTTGCGATTTAAAGCTCTTAAGTGGCATTGCAACTATTATTGGTAGGCGTGTTCCTTACTACCAGACGCACTTTTGTTCGTTCCAACAAGGTATAAAACCTAAATAAAAAAAAATTACCAAGAGAATAAGACCACGCCACTCGAGGCTACCGCTCTCCCAATCGATCTACGGAACGAGTCTGCTACCTTTCGAATTTGTCTAAGTGCTTCTTGCAGATCTGTGTTCTTGGTTTTTAACGGCTTTTTAGAGCCACCAGTGTGTTCCTTCACCCAGCAATCATCAAATATTCAATAAAATATTAAAGGGTTAATGCCAAAATTTTCACTCTACTGAACAATAAAATTCTGGAGCAAGTCTTTTGTCATTTCTCTAAGTCTTCTACAAAAAGTCGATAATCATGAGCGTAACTCTAAAAATGAGTTGTATTAAATTCTTACTAGTGAATAGCACTTCAGGTGCACAGTATCAAATTTAATAATCTCTTAGTAAGTACAGGGAAATTACTGATCTATGGTGGTTGGCTTATTTTAACATGAGATATCTTCTAAGATATGATCACTGTCAACAATAATAATAACGTTACAGACGATACTCAAGTGAAACGGAACGGAAAACACGAACGTTAAACCTTCGCCATTTGTCGACGCGATAAACACGAGCGTACTTATTCTACATACTCACTGAGTTTTATTGTTTCCTTTATATTATTTATTTTAAAAGTTTAATTTATCGTCTTCGTTATGCTACTTAATTCACACCTTTGGTGTGATAAGCCTGTGATGACGCTGATCTCCTTTATCGTCATCTCACCTTCTAGTCTAGGCTCTCGGGTTTCTCTCAGAGAAAAGTTTAAGGACTGGTATCATGACTGTGGTATCACAGTACATTTACTCAAATATTTTATATGCCCGTAAAAATATACATAATTACAATAAGAAAGAAGATATCCATAATATTAACCTTAGAGCTAAATCCAAACTCATGGTACCGCGATTTCGTTTAACCAAGGTAAATAACTCTTTTATGGGGAACTGTATACCTTTTTACAATAAGATTCCGGAGCATATATTAAGTTTATCATTACCTAAGTTTAAAAACTACATTAAATTTTTCTTATTTTTTTTTAAATTATTTCTCATTAAATTGTCTTGGGCGCCACATATCGCTGAGGTTAGTAGAAAGGTGTTTGCTGCCTCCGGTTCATTGCGACGGTGGAAAAATCTGATTCCTGTGAAGACCAAGATTGAACTCGCGCAATCGCTGCTCCTACCTATTATGGATTATGCTGATGTCTGTGTTATTGACCTCAATGATGATCTATTAGGCAAGCTCCAACGTCTGCAGAATCTTTGCATCAGATTCATATACGGGTTGCGCAAGTTCGATCATGTGTCTGAGTATAGGAGAAGGCTTCAGTGGCTTTCTATCAAGCAGCGCCGTGAGGAGCACGTTCTCAGTTTCCTTTATAATGTACTGTATGACCCTCGAAGCCCACCTTACCTTAAGGAACGTTTTCGTTTTCTCGGTGAAGATCACAATCGCGAACTAAGGTCCAAGGCGGATAACTTGCTGAAACCTCCCTTCACCCGGTCAGGATACTACATGAACTCCTTTATGATTATGGCTGCACAATTGTGGAACGAACTTCCGTCTGAAATACGACATTCCAAGTCGCTTCTTATTTTTAAAACCGCATTGCGTAACTATCTTCTGAAACTTATTATTATTATTATTATTATACTACTTATACGTTTCTGACTTTGGCACACTACCTCTTCTCCTTAGATTAGCTTTCCTATACCTCAAAGGTTGTCTGGAAGAGATCGCTCTTAGCGATAAGACCGCCTTTGCCCACATTAGTTTTAAGTTGTCTATGTACTGTTTTTGTTATTGTATGTGAGCAATAAAGTGTATATCTATCTATCTATCTATCTAAAAATATTTTGATCGAAAAATCATATTACAAAATTGAAGACTACGTGCTAGATAAAGATGTATGGAAAGACGACATGGCTCCAGAATCCACACAAATTTGATTCAAAGTGTATTCCATAGCATTTAAGTTTATTTGAAAAGAGCAATCCCTAGAGTTTCTTGCTCGTTCTTCTCAGGGAGGTCAGCGTAGTGAACGAGCAGTAGCTTAAATGTGACGTTTTCAAGTGTAAATTTATTTTACCTATGGAATAAATAATCTTTGACTTTGACTTTGATTTGGTCTTGTATGTTTTATACACATCTAATTTTTTCCGTCTCGAGTCGATTGCAAATGTTTTATACAAAAAAAATTGTAAGCAATTTTATTATTACACGCATGTCACAGCGTACGTTAATTTAGGAATTTATATTTTAGTCCTACGCAAGCCACTATCGTGAGACACCCGCGAAGCCCTTTTCGAATTAAAACCTTTTTTTTCCATTAACTATAATGAGCTCCTTTTATGCGATATTGCTGAATTCGCCAAAAGTAATCTCTTGAGTGATATTACCAAAACTGGTTTAATAATATTGGGTAATGGCGGTTGAAATTTGGAATGTTAAAAGAAATTGGTTAGGTTGGGAAAAAATCCACGATCTTATCGATATGTCTTGGAGATATCGATATAGGGCACGTCGATTTGTGCCTGGGCTTTTAATGAAACGATGTCGTATCAGGAAATCAGGTTAGTCGGATATCATGATGATGCCCAACTGAAATTTATGCCAATTGCTTGTCGTTATGTATGGTAGTGAATGTTGGGTTTGGCAGAAGAAGCACTTTGCAGAGCTTTGAGAAGTATGGCAGGAGTGACTCGGGTGGATAAAATACGGAACAGTGTGTGATAAGAGAGCGTTGCGTGGTAGAAGAAGATATAGTGACAAAGATAGAGAAAGGGGCTTAGATGGTTCGGACATGTAGAGAGAATGAATGGAAGAAGATTGACGAAATAGATTTACAAGGCGAGTGTGAGCGGGCAAGTTGGTATGGGCCGATCAAAGCGAACTTACCATTACCAAATTGAGGCCATCCTAAAGAAGGGCCAGGTCAAGAGTACTCTTAACCGACGAGCGTGTATGAAAGCATTGATGCGTGTTGATGAGGCGAAAGATGTGTGACAGAACCGTAGCAAGTGGAAGACTGTTGTATGTGTTGTATATGTATGTATGTATACTTGTCGTTATTTCGTGCTAGATATTTCGGTTATATAAATACATCTGGGTCCTAATTCGGCTAATTTTAAATCTTCTCAGATGTGTATATATAGAGCTTCAATGGCAGGATTTTGTACGTTTGGTATTCTGCTAAAAGTTAAGAATAGAGGTTTGCCAGACACTTAGGCTGCCTTTCCACCAGAGATGTGCGACGTAGCGAGGCGGTGTACGAGGAAATATCTACCAATTTTTATTTAAATTTCCTAGCCGCGCTTAGCGCGGCTCCAGTGGAAAAGGTTTAGCGGAGCTAAGTATTTGTATATTCAAAATAGCGAGAGATGTGTACGAGAAATTAGTGCGAGGGATGCGGGCGAGGAATGTGTGCAAAACGGTGTAGGAAACTAAACCTGCTGAAAGTATGACACTAACTGACACTGACACATTGCCACCGCTCACCCCCACCACACCGCACCCCGCCCGCGCGTAGCTGAAAAGAGTCCGTAACGCATTCTCGCACATCTCTAGTGGAAAGGCAGCCAAAGAATCGAGCTCATCAACTGCCATTTGCAATTTTTTGGTACTCTGCTATTCAACGGCGAGTCGATAACATGTCGATGGTGTAATCTACTAATTACGTGACGTGAAGAAAGTACATTTAATTTGAAAATTAATTTGCTATTGAAAAGGGATAAAAATTAAGATATGAATATCCGCTCACGCGATTCATGCGTCTCTGGAAGCATACCACACCTAGAGGTGCCGGTGATGATTTTATACCGATTTATCGGATATCGAAGTTATAACAGGTAAAAGAACTAATACTAATTGCTATTTCGTTAACTACTCTAGCAAACCATAAAGTTTTTAATGTCTGGGTCTGTCATTTTAAAAAAATAAACAACTTCAAAAATACGTCACGACAATCGTGTGTGTTATTGTTTGGGCAGGTGATGTCGGTGTTTATTTATTGAAAACATACCGTAAGTTGCGTTTTTTAAGTTTACCCTGAATATAAATGTTTATAAACTATACTTTAAGGAGTAATTTCATGGTAAACGTTAGAACCACTCAAACGGAATAATATCATATTTACCCAAGTACACCAAAAATGTCATAAGTGCTTTTTAAGTGCAGGATTTGCGGTGTATTACTGCATTTTATTTGAGATGTTTTTGTTGTAGTACGGAGGGTATTTATTTATTTTTAAAAACTTGTATTTAAACTGAATCCTTTTCTAATTTGCGAAACCAAATAGCCGCCATTTTGCGGTAGGATGAGCGCATCGCGTGAGCGGGTATATTAATGATAGTTTTAGTAAGGCAACATCCTCAGTGATTGAATGTGAATATCATCACTGCCATTCTACTAATACTGTTAGTAGCAGTAGAGCTCCTTGTGAAAGAGTTCGTCCAGGGAAGTACTGCCATATTGCCTATTGCTGCGTTCCGGTTTGGAAGGGTAAGGGTGCTTGTTAAATTACAGGCACATGGGACTTATCGACTTATGTATCGCGGTGAAGGGTGCAGTGGCAGTGCCCCTAATATCTTTGCGAAAGCTCTGAGTGAGACTGCAACTGTTATGGATAGGCGTGTCGCTTGCCACCAGGCATACGATTTGTTCGACCCGTCACCTGGTATTATAAAAAACACTCTATTGAAACTTAACTGCAAAAAATCATTGCAACTACATTTTAGCAGAATAACAATATTATCATAACTCGCAATGGAGCCTCAGTTGAATTACAATGACTAGTGGCAAGAAAATTAGTAGAATTAAGACCCTGCTGTGATGTGCAGTGCCGCGTAAAGGCTTTGTTTTTCAAGTTGACCAATCGGGAGAAAAAAGTGGACCGATCGGGAAAGTGCACAAATAGTGAAAGTGCATGGTTTGGGAAAGTAGACGAATCGGAAAGTGGACCATTTGGACAAGTGGATTGATCGGGAAAGTAGCCCGATTGTAACGAAGAATATTTTCGACATATTCAAATATCAGAGATAGGATAGAGAACAGCGAGTTGGGGCACGGCCGTGGTTCGATTTATTATCTGCAGGAACATATTAAGTAAATGTTTGATGCAAATAAATGAAACCTGCAACTGACTGATAGTCAATACATATTCCGGTTACTGGCGTTTGGCGTTTCATTGACCGTTGAACTTGTTTGCTTAGCCAAAGCGATTATTGGTTTCATACATCACTAATCACGCTAATTTGTTTTCACAATATTGCAGTCATGTGGACCATCGTTGCCACCTTATGGAAATACACTATTAATAGCAGTAGAGTTTTTTGTGAAAGAGTTCGTCCAGGGAAGTACAGCCATCTGCAAACTCCTTTTATTGGATAAAGAAATTTGCGATTTAGAGGATTTTCTTTTGACGAAATTGTAATGTTATTTTTCGACAAATTTTTTTTGTTTATTATCGTTTTTTGTTATACTACTTTGTTTTAAATTCATAATTACTAAGGCTTATATTATCCCTTGACATTGTATTTTAAAATTGTGACAGTTTATCACTTACCTTCGCAGGGCTGCAAATTAATTTAGTTCCATTTTTATGGCCGGCTTTTGTGCGTTTGGTTGTACTGAAACTTAAGATAGTGGTTTGTCCATGGTTATTCTGCTATTCAATGGCGACGGCGTAGTTTACTAATTATTTGACCTTTCTTTCGATGGCGTCTCGATGGCTTCTTGCCATCGAACTGCCTTTGATTTACTATTGAACAAATACTGGTGTTTTATTGTTAATTAAACGAGATAAGACATACATAGTAATTCCCATGGTAGTTTTAGTAAGGCAACATCGACCGTTAGTGATTGAATGATGGCCACCACTGCAATTCCACTGCCAGTCTATTGAAACTAGATTTTGGTTACCTATCAGAAGTCGGAAATGACATTTTCCAGAAACAACGTTTGCTCGAATTTTCTTGACCTCGAAAGTAATTTTGAGATTTTCTTTTGTCTTTGTGATAAACATCCAACATATCCAGAAAGAACAACGGTTTCGATATTATTCGGTTTTCGGGGTAATGAAAATTCTAACAAACGTTATTTCGGAAAAAGTAAACTAGAGTTTGTGGTAGGTTACCCTTGATTTTAGCAGAATAACAAATATTATCATAAAAGCAACATGATCTCAGTAGAATCTCATTGAATGGAATGGATTACAGTGGTTTCAATATAATTAGCAGAAGTTGAACACTGGCTACAAAAAGGCAAGACCCTGAACTATTGTTACATAATAGGTACGACAAGCTTTTTTTTAATTTTAATTTTAATTTCCAGGACGTAGCAATCGCAAAAACCTATGAATTCGAAATGAAATAAAATATTTCTTAAATTCTATTCTATTTTATTTTATTATCTTAGGGGAGCTACTTTTACAACATGGATTTAAATATAAATAACCAGATGCCAATTAAAAGCTTCCACATATGAATTAAAAAATAACACTACCATAAATATCTAATTATCACTTCTAAGTGAACACAACAATCGGTTTATCAGGCACTTGAAAAGTTATTAGTCATAACAGTTTTTATATTCGTAACGCTATTTTATAGTCGTCATTGAGTTGGTTAAATGCTGTTAATGATCTTGGTAGATAGCTATTCATTCTAAAATTAGTACGACTAAATGGAACATAGAGCAAATCGACTCATCCATAGAACAAAGATCTATATGCAAGACTACTTGTTCTCAGGACTATAGTACATTTCGTTCGTTCTTCTTCGCTGTGGACGTTAGATAGACAGTTGGTCGACTTTATATTTCCAAAACGAAATAAGATAATATATAAAATCTCAAAACACCTTTTTATAGGCCTTAGTTTGAATAACAAAATTATTTTCGTAACGTACTTATCCTCTTTTCGCTATATAATCACGTCGGACTCTGTTCTTCGGATGAGTCGAAATTATACTCACGAAACTTCTTAACTGGAACTTTGAGTATAATATTACTAAGGAGATCAGGACAATCAATCTTATTCTGTGCAATGTTCACAATAACCGCTCACGCGATGCGCTTCTCCTACCGCAAAATGGCGGCTATTTGGTTTCGCAAATTAGAAAAGCATTCAGTTTAAATACAAGTTTTTATAAATAAAAATTATTATTCTGTATTGCTAAATAAATACCCTCCGTACTACCAACAAAAACATCTCAAATAAAATGCAGTAATACACCGCAAATCATGCACTTATAAAGCACTAATGAAATTTTTGGTGTACTTGGATAAATATGATAATATTCCGTATGAGTGGTTCTAACGTTTACCATGAAATTACTCCTTAAAGTATAGTTTATAAACATTTATATTCAGGGTAAACTTAAAAAACGCTAATTACGGTATGTTTTCAATAAATAAACACCGAAATCACCAGCCCAAACAATAACACACACGATTGTCGTAACGTATGTTTGAAGTTGTTTATTTTTTTAAATGACAGACCCAGGCATTAAAAACTTTATGGTTTGCTAGAGTAGTTACCGAAATAGCAATTAATATTAGTTCTTTTACCTGTTATAACTTCGATATCCGATAAATCGGTATAAAATCATCATCATCGGCACCTCTAGGTGTGGTATGCGTCTACGGCTGCATGTATCGCGTGAGCGGATAATTACAATTTCTGATTGCATTCGACAGTTTGTTGTATACCGTTGAAGCCATTATAATTACACTCTTTTCTCTTTTGAAATATAGCAAGGAACAACTATTCAAAGCGTCTATTTCAGGTCTTACTTCACCTTATGAAACAAGTTATTTCAAAATTGAAAAACTAACAACATACTCCAAAAACCTATATTTCATCATAATTGTAAGCAATTTTAATCTTCTCTTTAGCGACTAAGCGAACAATTTCGGATGAATCAGAATAAATAATATTGTTGTTCCGATCAAAGGTCAGTCCTAACACTCCTTGAATGCCTATGACTCTTTTTATCTTGTGCATCTTGCGTATGACGAAGATACCATCTTCTGAACACAAGTAGACATACCCATAGTTGTCTCTAGCCATACCGATGAACTTCGGATGATCTTTCAACAAATGAGCTTCCATGGATCCGCTGTTAATTCCAAACAACCCAGTGTTGTTAATAAAATATATATTATCTTCGTTATCGAAAACAAATTGATGAACCGTATGATTTCTCAATTGTTCAACATACCTTATGCTTCTATTCTCGTATTTAAAAGCGGATAAACTTGGAAATTTAATAAAGTATATCTTCCTCCGTATCACCAACCACCATATGTCTAAATTCTGTACTGCAAGTCGCTTCAAAGATCTTAATCCTGGATTGTATTTGTATATTCCATGACTACCGCCAAAGTACAGATCTCCGGTAGCAAAGTCACTTGCAATTGCAAATGCGTCTCTGATCCCTTTAAGAACAAACAAAGTATTATTACCAATTTTAAGTTTTCCTGGTACGTATTCTCCCATTCCTGAGTCGAAACTGAAGTATAGAACGTTGCTGGTTCTGTCGACAGCTAATTGATTCGGGCTGTGAGGTATGCTCGCAAGGATTTCCTTCTTATAACATTGTCCCGTGATATAATCAGAGTGAATATTGCAGAACTTTTCGGCTTGAACAGTGTAAATTAGGACGTATATTGAAAGTATTCTTGCAGATTTTCTCATTGTAATCTTTAATGTTTACCTTTTTAATTAATTTATGCAATTGAATGCTTTGTTTATTTTACGTAAGAATGTTTCTTTTCTACATTTTCAACACATTTTCTTTCTATTGTAATAAAAAAAATATTGTCCAATTTAATTAAAACTAAAATCTTTAAACTTAAAACACAGTAAATTAATATTTAACATAACAGTTCAGCTTATCTGTTTCAATATCCAATGCGTACTGTAAAGAGGCAATATAAATAATTTTTCGAACGACAGGATGTGAATGAACATCGTATGAAGTATGTGTAAACTCGGTTGTTAAAAGAATTCAACAATATTTGTTATACGCGAAGACAATAATGTATTGTCCGTGTGCCTACCTAACAATGTGAAGCAAATCAGTATGTAACCAACAAGCTACATATATTATCTGTCTGTTTAAAAAAAAAAAGTATATATATATGCGTGCGTGCGTGCGTCCGTGCGTGCGTGCGTGCGAGTGAGTGTGTGTGTGCATGCGTGTGTGTGTATGTGTGTAATTTAAAAGATAATACAGGAACATTAAAAATGATTCAGTTTCGTTATTGTTTAATAGTTGTAGCCGTTTTATTTCAGAGTTTTTACAGTCGTATTAATTAATTGGATAAATTTGCAATATTTTATTAACTTTAATGTAGTGATAGGTAGATTGTTTAGAGTACTATTTTCTTGCAAAAGTCGTATTTGTTTGTTGGGTAGGAACTATTATATAGTTTCTTCTTTTATTTATAACTTTTTGGTCAACTTACCGACCATGTGCAATATGTATAATTTCCTTACCGAAAGAACGTTGCTAAATCGGTAAAGTTCTGATGTGGGAAATTTATACGGTTCAAGGTACATCACTTTTGACAACGCTCTCTGAACCTTCTCTAGTTCCAAAAATTTAGTATTTGAAGTACCGTCCCATACTGGAACCACTCATGTGGCATTTTTCACAAAAAGCCTCTAATTACATAACTGTGCTGGTAAAACTCTAGTTTTTAGTTTTTAGGTTACTTCACGTTTGAATTCCAGTTTCCATTTAACATCATGTGAAGTGTCCCGTCACGTATAGAAAAAGAAAGAACTACGTGAGGGTTATACCCAGCAGCAGGTGAAGTTGGGTTATGGATGATAATAATGATGGTGACAGGCAATTTTGTACTGTAACTCCTATTATATAGCATCATTGTAGGGTAACAATAAAAGTTTTTCTTAGAATAACTTGTGCCCATAAAATTTATATTTAGTCTGTTATAGTGTTGTCGAAAATTCTTATCGATTATACAATGATATGAGATTATTATTTTGAAATTTGACACCAGCTTCCTTATCTGTCTTTATAACAATATTTTATTAAAGATTTGGTAATCACATTCATTTTCAATAAACATTTAGAAAGAAAGAAAAGAAAAAAAAATTATCTAAATTTAAATTAAAGAATAAACAATTAAAAAACAACGCTGATTTTCAGCTGGAGCGTGAGAGGTGCCTATTTGACAAAACTTAAAAGAATAACTTTTGTGTGATCTGTAACCTAAACATTTAAAACAACAATACCCAATTTAGAATAAAATTATATTACATTTTTATTCATAAAATTATTCTATTTCTTTGATATACCACCCATTCGCACTAAGCACTTCGCCTTTCTGATATGTACGGCAAAGGAATGGACTACTCTATCTGTGTTTACGAAAAAGTACAATTTGGGGCTATTCAAGGCTAGAGCGAATAGGTATTTTTTAGACCAACGCTTACTATAGTCGGTCCCATCGCCGCCATCTTTATTATTTAAAAAAAAAATAGTATCATTTATTTCATATTATCACTGTCACAATATTACAATTAGAAATACAATATCGATGGATAATATGATCGTCACTAAAGTAAGCAATAATAATGAGTATAAAATAAAGTAGTATAACTACTGCCTGTCTGAATACAACGCAGTCGATTTAAACAATAGTTATTTGTTCAACAAGAGAGCAAAGTCGTTTTTTGGTGCGAGTGCTGTTTTTGAGTCCTGAGCAAGCGAAAGATTCTATAGTTGAATCACGAGCGTAGCGAGTGATTCAGAATTAGAATCTTGAGCGAAGCGAGGGACTCAAAAATACGAGCTGCAAAATAACTTTGCTCTCGCGTGATACATACAACTTTTCACCTCAGCAGCGAGAACATATATATATACTAAAGGGACAAGTAATAAAAACACGTCATGAAAGCAAATGCATCATTGTATATTTACAAAAATACAGAATTTACAAAAAATTAAAAGTGGAACGTGAAGTTTGTACAATTCTGTAGATTAAAAGTTACTGTTTTATTTGGAACAGTAATCGTCGTAGTGTTTGCTACTTGAGTAGTGGTCGAGGTTTCATTATGAGTTGAGCTGGATTGTGACCCTTCCCGCACCGTAAAAGTTGGTGATTCTGGGCGGGTTTGGGTATGATTCGCATCACTGGAGGTGCTAGGTTGTGCCCAAGAATGCGAAGTCTGTTTTAGGTTTATCGAATCTATAATACGCTTACAGATTTTTGATTTATTTTCTATTGAATCTTCGATAGATCCTTCAGCCACTGTATTTGATCTCCAACCGCCATGGCGCTTCAACGTTGTGAGGTCAGCTCCTCCATCCGCCAAAAGAGTGGCTGATGTTCGCCTGAAGCAGTGGCCAGTGTATAGCTGCGGCTCTTTCAAATCTAAAAATGTTGCGATTTCTCGTGCAGTCGCTCCTATTTTATTAATACCCATCGGTTGCCGCGTACATTTTCCATTACGATATTGTATGAAAAAGCGGTCTGTGATCGTATTGGGAGGGCGCAATGCTTTATATTTCTGGACAACGTGTGCGTATTCCTCACGGACGACGAACGACCTGTCTATATTTGTTTTCGTATTTGGCAGGTTAATCAAAAGAAGGTCGCTGGAATGTTGTTCAATGGCATTAGGAGTTAGATTCAATAACTCGTTGGAGCGGCATGCTCCGTTTATTCCAATGATAAGGATGACCTGAAACATAAATAAAACGTCAATAAGTATTGTGTCTTTTAGAGCAGTCTTAAACGTGGATTTCTCATAATATGTAGCGTTATTTTTAACCATAAAGTTCCAATACAAGTCGCCAAAACAACACATTTAAGTAGGTAAGTATAATTATGTTGATAGAAATTGATAACATAACTACCAAAGTCCAAATTGTATTAACAATTAAAATATAACGCTACGACAACAGTAATAATATTCAATACTTACTTTTGCGGCTAGGAAAGTGCAATCTGGAGCTTCATTAAGAAATTTTTCAATATTAGCAGCCGTGAAAACTTTCGATTTTTTTGATTTGTGGCCGACGGCCGATCTTTTCAAAAACGCAATCAGCTTTGCGTAAGTGTTTATATGGACGTTATTTTTAGTTTGTAATGTAGCTTTCAACATCGAATATATACTCCACATCGTTGACGGCTGTTTTGTATGCGACATTTCAATGAAATAAGACAGAAGCACAGTTTCCGACATAGTGTTTCCTGCGCCCTTTTCGTGCCTCCATTTGTCAAAATGTTCGTAGACTTTCAGGTACTTTTCACGAGATTTACTAGGCAAGAAACTTAGTTCAGCATTTTTAACAGTTTCAACTAACTCTGGAGGAGTTAAAAAATTGTCGTCTTCACTGGAATCGCTCATATTTTCTATTTTATTACGTAGGTAGATATCCAATTAACTATCAAAGAAGTACCTATCGCAAGCAAATAAGAAATTTTGAATTAAAAAAAAAAGAAAGCGCGCTTTTATTTATTGCGTTCCGGAACGTTCTCGCTTGTATTCATTGAAATCACACATTGTAAATATTGTTATCTTTAATTGACGTTATAAATTTAGCATATTTTTATTGCAACACTTGCTTTATTTTTAATGAAAATTGTAAAAACTAAATTATCATAGTATAAAATCGTATTTGTATTTCTCACATAATTTATCTTTTAGATGAATTGACGAGTTTCCGAACGTGCACTCGTTCAGCCATTTTGTGGGGGTCTACTATGTAGCTTAAATATCGAAGTACGAATAAACCATAATTTTCTTTTTCCTTTTTCTTGTAATGAAGTGAAAGGGACGGAGCGACTGATTTTGAAATATGTCGAATTTGTATTAGACCCCTTCGCATTAAATGACAAGTCTCCACTTAAAAAGCAAAAAGCTACTTTTTCTCACGGAGTGAGCAAAATAAGATTTTGCTCACTGATTTCACACAGCAAAATAGCCTTGTTCGAGCTGCTGAGGTGAAAAATATAATTGTTTTAAAAGAAACTCATCGACACTGTAGAATTCATTATCCATTAAAAGGAGTTTCAATCGGGTATTAAACATTTCGTCGTTTATATATCGTCTGTTTAAAGATAAACCCACGTAGGTGACATTTCTCACAAAAAGTCTTTAACTTATATAGATGGTAAGAAAATTACTACCTTTCTGCAGGTGAAGGTCAATAACAAAAAAAGCTATAAATTCAATAACGGTTTTATCTGCAGATATATAAAGTATAAAGATGATGATTTTCTTACAACACGTACATAATTTGGAGATATTTTGTGGAAAATGTCACTTATGCGGTTTTACCTTTAAACGGATGATATTATCGTTTATAAATATTTTCTAACAACAATAAAAACAAATATTTTTTTTAAACGACTAATCGCCAACCCGCTAACCCTCGTTTGAAAGGAGACCCGTGTCCAACAGTGGGACCTTCAAATGGGTTGATGATGGTGATAAAACGACTAATTATCAACTTTTGATGTGACATTATTTTGTATATATGTCTACCCTCTTTCACTATCGACGACAAAGATCGTCTTGATTTCTTGTCGTTACCAATGTCACTCACATTTTTCCGACAAAAAAAAAATGAAACCTGTATGTCGATATACTATATATCTGTCTTTAAAGCTGTCAACTGACGCTGAAAAACAGTTAGAAGTCAAACGGTCATAAGACAGTGGTGAGTAATCACGATAATACCTTTCGAACTCTAAAATCTCAGCGTGCTGTAAAAAAGTATAAGTAATACTTTGTTGAAAATGTGGTCAAAAAGTGCTTCTTGTTATCGATATTAAAACATCACTAGCCTATAAATTACATGGCTCGTAAATGTGAAATGATGATAATGTTATTTAATGTCTAGGCTCCTTAATGTTAACATAAAAAGTTCATTAATTAATCGCTTAAAAATACCCGTGTGAATGGGAGGTCTGTTATTTGCTTTTTATTGAGATTTGAAAATATTTTTTCAAGTACGAGAGAATTTTGTTCTCCTCACGAACCGGGTTGTACGCCTCACATGTTTTCCACAAATTGTGAACCTTGTTCGCCTACCCGTAACAGCTCCAGTGCCATTTAAATAGTAACTTGCGTCAGGGCTCCCGCGACAATGGAAGGGCGGGTCGGTTGTCCTCCGACCCACCCCCCAGAGGAGTGAGTCCGTGCAATGCACGATCCGGAGTCCTTGTCCAGAGCCCGCTAGCCTCACTAGGGGATCAGGCGAACAGCGAACTGCCTTCGCCTTCTCCCCGTACGTCTGCACCGAAGCGGGTGCGCGTCCGCCGCGGCGGGATTTTTGCGACATAACCTCACTGCAAAAGGAGGCCACCGCCTCCCAGGACTCCCCGCTACCGAGCATGGCGGCAACCACGCCCGTTAGCGAGAGATGCTGCCAATTGTGTGCCCGTTACCCTGGCTATTGTGACCCAGAATTCGGCCACTCCGACCCCGTCACTAGTAGCCGCCATTACAACCCCCAAGCGTGCAGGTTAGGGTGTGCAAAGCACGATTCGAGGTGGGCTATCGTTTGAATCGCACCGTACGAACAATCTAGCTTACAACAGAAAATCCCAACCTGAACAAACCGAGTCCGAAGCCTATTAAAAGTAGTGTTGTAAAAAACTCTAGTAGGGAATCCATATTTATAAACTCGACTAATTTTACACGGATCTGTGGCTTAAAACACTCACGAGTCCAGTCGAGTCGAGCGCGTCATAAGAGCACGGACTAAGTGTAAATAGACCCTCAATTTCGAAGCGACTTCTACTCTACAAAGTCTTGAGTATAACAACCAATGTTCGATTTTACTGAACGACGACTATTACCCACGATTTATATAAGAAACAAAAACCCAATACAGCGATTTAATAAATTGATAACAAATATACATAATCTCAGCACAGAGTATTTAAAAAAACCGACCTCAAAAGTACGTGGAATTAGATCTATTTGCCAGGTTTTACTTTACTTTACTTTTACTGGACACAGGAGACAATAAAAATCGGTTCTCACTACTCAAAGTATATTGAGAGAAAAACGTCTTGGATGGAGAATAGCAAAACCAAGCATTAAAATAATTGCTATTTAAGTAACATTTAGGCGCTATTCATAAAACTGAATGTTGTGGATGATTTTCTTGAAAATGAAATGGGGCCACTATAGAGGTACCCTCTTTCCAACAAAAAAAGAATCATGAAAATCGGTTCACAAATACCGGAGTTATCTCGTAACATACATACAAAAAAAACATACAGTCGAATTGAGAACCTCCTCCTTTTTTGAAGTCGGTTAAAAATAGAAGAAGATGTTATACTTAAATACATTACAGTAATTATAATACAGTTTAATACACGACACTATCGCTCATTCTTACTCATTCTTACCGGGTTATTCTGATCTTCTTTAAGGCCATCCATTATATTTGTATGGGTGAAATAGCTCCAAATATAGGGATGCGTATTCACCAGCAGAAAAGGAAAGTGTCAGTCCTGTACTACGTATGACATTTTTGTCATATAATAATATAGGTGAGATAAAATTTTTATCAAATTACACTATGTAACGGGAAGCTCTTTTACCTTTCTCTGTTTCGGTGCCTATATTTCGGATTGCAAAACAAGATTGGCTAGCGCATTCGATATGTCACGCGTAAGCTATGTGGAATATATTGCCACGGGCAGGAATACGGCGGCATTTCCGGATATGCACATAGGGAGTTAACTTTGTGACAACAACATTAGAATGTAAGGTTTTTCGGAGCGAGCGAATCTTTCTTGATATCCATTGAAATTGCGCAATTTCCGAAAGGAATTGCTCTGTGACGATATGCATGAAATTTGAAACGAGCATAATAAATACACTCCTACAGGTCATAATGGAATGGAATTTCGACCTGTGACCTGAGATAATTGAGGTCAAAGGTGTCTCGCGCATATCTGCCGTCCACTTACTATACGCAGCTAAGTGACAAATGGTCAAATATCCGTTGTAAATATCAAAGATAGATTACAAAATTCTTTTTTAAAAACAGGTAAAATTAGTTATGTAAGTTTTCGACTTATCGAAACAATTCCAATATTCTAAAACTGAGTTATGGTTTTTTATGTTATCTCAAAAAATATTTTGTCTCTTAGCCACGTTTTAGGCATCTATATCGCGTCGACATAGTGTACGCTACAAAAAAACACATTTTACTAGAGCGGGTTTTTTGTAATATTTCTAAATATAAATGGGATACTAAATTGAATTTCAATTCAACACATAGTGATGTACCATGCCAGTTGCGAGAACACGTGATGGGGTTGCTTATGTTATTTTTTATAATATTGATTCTGTCGGTTACACTAACATATATTAAAAAAAAATTGAGCTAACGATAAACTTAGCTATCGCTATTTCTATTTGATGCAATTTTAGCGGGAAATATCGACGCATCCTTGTCCGTTACTACACGTTTTTTGCAGTATACATTCTATCGAATAAACATTAGATAAACAGAAGGTGTTTGTCCTGCAAAAAACGCACACAGCTCTATACGTTTATCGAATACATAACGGACTTGTCAAGCATATCGAATGAACTTTATCGGATTCCGTGTGCAGTGGCGCATAGAATTAATGCATCTCTTTCACACAGCGCGACGTCATAGATTTTTTATCGAATAGTCACCGAACCAGCGGCGTCTAGTATTGAAGTACCCTAGCAGCACACCTATATCTAAATATATACTATAAGACATGTAGTTGAATTTAATTCGATTGAATACTTTAAGAGTTCAAATTCGCTCAAGATATCTCGAAGAAGGTTTCTCGATAATTTAAAGTAAAAGTGGGCACAACTTTATTAGTAGATCTCAAGAGTGCTTTGAGAAATTATCTGTAGTTAGTGTTAAGAGTGATTACTATCTTTTTCTCAAGTAACCCTTTTAGAATGCTACAAGACCATTTGTAGGAATAGTCTTGTAGGATTTAGTCTTGTAGACAGTTTTTACATAATTTATATATAGTCTAGGATAGATTTCTTAGTAACCATGTTAGACGCTTAGTTGGCATAACCACTTAGTTTTGTAACACTAAGATTGAACCAGCATCTGTCGCTTGCTGTAATGCTTGCCTTCGCGTTGGAAGGATTTGCCAATCAGTGTAAGGTACTCACCGACTGCTGCAACTATCAAAATCATAACAATCCTGACGATTTTAATAACAAATTAAAACTTCACATACACTCTTATTAAATAATAATAATTTACAATAAACATACAACGTTGTTAACCGTGTGTCTTACTTGTGGGAATGGGTCTTCACTAACCCAAACAAGTTGTGATACTTGTTGTGCTGTGGCGTAGCGTGGGGGGTGGTACAAAGGGGGCGACGGCCCTGGGCGGTATAGCAATAGGGCGGCGAGCGCGTTCGAGCCCTAATAGAGCTACTTATGAAAGAGTTGGTCCAGGGAAGTACTGCCTCGTTACCTTATTCAGCAGTAATATCAGCATTACTGTGTTCCGGTTTTGATGGGTAAAGGTGCTGCATATGTGTCAGAGTGACGGGCGCAGTGGCAGTGCCCCTCAGATCCTTGCGATTTAAAGATCTGAGTGGCACTGCAACTGTTATGGACAGGCGTGTCGCTGACCATCAGGCGCATGACTTGTTCGTCTCGTCACTTGACATTGTGAGAAAAAAAATTGAAAATGATAAAGATAAAGATCGATTTATTTGTGGAAGTAGGTACAATAAGTTCATCAGATCAGTTCAATACATTAACAGTGCTACTACAACCAGTTTCGTCGAAACATACAAATATAATTAGTGGTGGTCGCATAATGTACAAAATATTATAATTAAAAACTGTCAAAAACTAGTAAATATGTAAAGAAAAATATAATAAAAATTAGTAAAAATTAACAATGTCAAAAATAAAGCGAAAAATCATGTTAATGTCAAACTTACATAATTTACATTTCTAAGCCTCCATAAAATATGAATTCCACTATTTGAGAAAACGACTTCTTGAACAACACAACGATGGCGACAGCAGGCGAACATTAAAACACAATCGACCCGCGGACGAACGAACGAACTACTTTTGTAATTATGAATCATGAATGAAAACAAAAAAGGAATCATCAAAATCGGTTCACAGGTGCAGGAGAAATCGCGTTACATATAAGAACCTCCTCCTTTTTGAAGTCGGTTAACAATAGAGGGGACAGCAAATAAGGTTGGCGTCGGGCGTCATCCACCCTTTATACGTTCCATCGCATAACAGAGGTCTTTCTAAGGAGAAGGTTTTGGTCATTGTCTACCAGGCTAGCACAGTGCGTGTTGGATATTTCACAAGTTTTACAAGGGTGAAAGTCAGGATCGTAGCAAGTCGAAAGTGTCTCTGTCCACCCCGATGGATTAGACCTGCAGGTTTAATCACGAAGTCTTCCTTGATTACACATTATACAGTTTCTATTAGAGATAAATAAAAATAACAAGGTCTTTTAAAAATCAATACGCTTCTTTAATAAGATTCCGGTTGATATTCAAAATTTTCCATTCACGAGGTTTCAAACTATAAACTTTGTACTAAAGGTTTATATAGCTTCTGTGTACTTGGATGACAAAAGTCCGTGGTATTGACTTTTGTCATCCAAATGACCCTTTTAACTCTTGCACAATGTCTCGATCTTATTTGAAATTAATATTGGAAATGATGTGTTCAAATGTTTATTTACAAAGGGTAACCCCTAGAGTTTCTCATTCATTATTCTCAGGATAATCTGTCCTATGAATGTGTAATAGAGTTTAATCAAAATGATGCATTTGAGCGTAACTTACTCACCCATAACATTAAGATTGTTTGAGTTTAAATTTCACTGTTCGCAAGAGGTATATTTAAAAGTTAATATTCACATATATATACATATTGTTATTTAAATTTTTATTTTTAGTAATAAACTTTTGAATTAACATGTTTATCTTTATGTTTAATTTTCAAAACCTGTTTTTCCAGTTCATTGTAATTATAATAATTATTGCAGTTAACATTGTGTACGTTAGCCTCATTCGTTTGCTCAAGTTTCATATACAAGCACTCTCAAACAACAACTTTGCAGCCTTGCATAATAAATAACTATTATTTTGTAATATCAAATGACGGGACAGTTCTGAATCGACCTGCTGGAGTGAAATTCCTTGCTTGCAGACATGTTATCTGAACATCATTTGTGCCTTTTCAAGACTGGAGGGAATAGTTATCATTTAGGTAAGCATACTCCATCGTCGGCATGATTGTCACGTTCCAGGTGAGTTGGAGGTCAAATACAATGCGTTGTTCAAAGTTGTCACTGCGTCTTTCCAATGACGTAATAAGTTTTTTTTATAATATCAAGTGACAGGACGGACAAGTCGTGCGCCTGGTGGTAAGCTACTACTAGCCTGTCTATAACAGTTACAGTGCCACTCAGAGCTTTAAATCCAAAGATTTGAGGGGCACTGCCACTGCGTCCGTCACCGTAAGTTGACAAGTCTCATTTGCCTGTACTTTCACCAGCACCCTTCGCCGCCGGAACACAGTAATGCTGACATTACTGCTTAGCGGTAGAAATAGGTAATGTGGCAGTACTATTCCGGAAGAACTTTTTCACAAGGAATTCATCTTAGAATAATAACGCATAGAATGATAGTTTCATATCAAACGAATTGTCACAAGTGAGGCAAAAATCAAATTCATGTAGGCTAGTTTTAGTAGTAGGTTAATTTTCGGTTTTAGTGAATATTTATATAAAAATACAAGTTAAAACGCGTTACTTCCTTGTGGAATGTGATGTTAGTATCTATTTTATGTTTGTCTGACGTATTTTTACACTCATTTACCGCACATTTTGTCATTTTTAGCTAAAATTCTTGAGCTGTTCGCGGTGCAAGTTGACCTTGAGCACTGAAGGCCCGCCCGCTCGTGTAGGCCCATTGGGCGCGCTTCAATTTGCCTCACTTAGCGTGTGCGGATTAGATTTCTATGCGTTATTATTGTAAGGAATTCATTTAAACCATTTGTTTTCCCAATACAGTTTTCCCCGCTTCTCCTCCGGTGACTCACCTTAAAAAAATGTACACGTTTTTGCGTTTATGATATTGCAATGGTTTTTCAGCAAGTGCCAGTTGTTCCGGACTAGTTGAATTTGTTTAGTCGTTAAATTTTCACGCTAGTCTGGTTTCTGTATTGAATATATGCTCAGCGATTTGTGAAATTTGGTTTGCCGCCTGTGAAGAGAATATAGAGAATACTCATCGCAGTATAACATCAGTCTACCCCTTTGAGAAAAAAGCGTGAATACATTATGGGTACCTTAAGTAGCAGAAGAGCTCCTTCTGAATGAGATTGGTTTACTTCAGCTACTTTCACAGTTTAATGACATACGGCATTTTGCTTTGGTGCAATGCCGCCGATATGAATACAATCTTTGTCCTGCAGAAACGTGCGGTTACGGCAATTTACAATCAGGGCTCCAGAGCATCTTTGAGAGATAAGTTTAAGGAAATTAACATTCTTACTACCGTCACAGTATGTTTATGAAAATGTTATTTATGTTAAGAAAAATATTATTATTACTAATACAAAGATCGAACACTCAGAAAAAATTTCTTCGATGCGGTCGGATTCGAATCGACGTCTTCTTGCATACCGTGCCAGACGCTATACCAACTAAGCCACGGAACGAACCAACGTACCTCACGAATTTTTCTATGTGCTTGGGTCGTGTCTTTCGTGGCTTTTCAACGACTTTTTAGTCGTAGCGCCATCTATGAGAAATCTATGAAAGATTTATCACCCAGTTAGTACCGACCGGATCGAAGGAATTTTTTTTGAGTGTTCGATCTTTGTATTAATAATTATAACAAACTAGTGGAGTAATTTCACAAAAAAAAATTGAATATCAATTCAATAAAAATTTTTTATGAAAAATAGTGACAGACATAACATTAATACGAAGATAAAAAATAAAGTAGCTGTTCTTGACAGTCGTGTTCATAAAGTCTCCAATTCATTTAAGGGACAATGATACGCTTCTACAATAAGATTCCGATTGATATTGAAAATTTGCTATTTATGAGGTTTAAAACTATTATGAAACAAAAACTTTATACTACAGGTTATTACACAACTTCTGCGTACTTGAATGACAAAAATCCGTAGGTTTTCAGGTATCATCGATCTAAGATGTATTAAATATTGTAATGATAAATGTATTCAAATGTTTATTTATTAAGAGCAACCCCTAGAGTTTCTTGCTCATTCTTCTCAGAAGAATCCGCCTTACGAATGAGCAGCAAAGTTTGATCAGCATGACGATTTCAAATGTAATTTGTTCCCTATGAAATAAAAATTAATTGACTTTGACTTTGTATACATATACAGGGTGTAATCGTTTAGTGTGCCCAGGCGATTATTCCATAAAAAGTTTTAAACTGATATAGAATGTCAGTTACCTAATGAATGAGCCGACATCAATAAATTAAAAAAAATGAATCTAGAAATATCCAAAATGTTAACATTAAACGCTCCCATACATTTAATATGTCATTCGTAGAGAGGATACAGTTTTCCTACTGTAAGGGGTCAGATACAAATAAAGTAGTAAAACTATCTTTTAGTTGATTGAAAATATATGTGAGTTGTCCATAAAAATGAACTATAAAACCATTGACTTACAATTATATGGACGTCGGGTCCGCGCTAAAAAGTG
>NW_020653856.1:1834928-1849057 GCF_003589595.1 Hyposmocoma kahamanoa
GCAATCTGTGGGTTTGCTATTCACAGAAGACAGTCAACGCCCTGCGCGTTCAGTACAACAACGCGTTTAGGATGTTGCTGGGGTTGCCGCGATACTGCAGTGCATCAGGTATGTTCGCGGCTGCTCATACGGATGGCTTCCATGCCATTCTCAGGAAGAGAGCTGCCTCGATGCTAAGCCGTGTCCGTGGCAGCACCAATGACATTCTTCGCTGTGTGGCTGCGCGGGTTGATTGCCCAATCATTTGTCATTTGATTGGCCTACATATGACTATGTGAATTGTTTAGTTAGTTTTATGAATACTAATAGAGCTAACTAAATAATTTACATACGTATATCTTGTTATTTTTGACTTATTTTTATTGTATATTCTTGACGAAACTGAATTATAATTTGTTAACTTAGAACTATGGACTCCATTGTAGTCTGAAACAAATGATTTTGAATTTGAATTTGAAATAATTTAAACAAAACAATCTTTCTGGACCTAGACTGAATCGTGTAATCGTAAATTGGTATGCAAGAAAAGTGGTTTGGCAAAACCTAAGTACAATAAGTTTTCGATATTTCAGGGCCATTTGCACGTCTTTTCTCATTAGTTAATACCACTCTAAATGAAAGCCTTAACCGGCTGAAGACGAAAAGGCTGTCAATATTACAAAATAAATGAAATAAATTAAAATAAAATAAAATAAAAATCTGTAACAACCACAACATTAACACGCCATTAGTCCCATCGTGCCTCCGCTAGGTGGCATTAGTTATACTCTGAAACGCGCTATCATTTTGTTAGCTTCAATAGTATAAGTAATCTCATATGCTTTGTGTTGTTAATTAATGCACCCCTCGTGGTGGCTGCGTCCAATTACGACCCTCTCAGTGAACACCCACCTCGTAGGTCCCGTCGGCCAAAGAAAGTCCTCAACGGCCCAAACGACTCTATTACTCTCGCCACTTTGGAGGCCAACCAGATCGATCGATCAGTCCATCTCTCAGCAAAGAATATAATAATAATTAACTGGAAAACACAATTAAAATTTAAAAAATTACATGTCATATGGAAATCCATTACATTACAATTACTAATATTACTATTACTTACGGTCATTATTTTTGTGTGCGAGATGCATCTGTCTATACAATGTGCTATGATGGGGGAATGATGTCGCCCTGCTATCACCCTTAGGATGGAATTGGAGCCACTCCGTAATCTGCAGAGCAACGAGGCCCATTTTAATTGCGATTAATAATAATAATAATAACGCACACACTCAACATAGCCCCGCACTAGGGAAACCCTGTGTCGCGAGTGCCATGGACACACACATAGACAACCACAAATTACACCCGAACTCACGAGAGAAATAAATGTAGGTCATACAAATATTTCTCCCGACCCGGGAATTGAACCTGGGACCTCTGCGTGGCAGTCCGGCATGGTAACCGTTCGGCCACGGAGGCAGTTAATTATAATTGTTTTATCAAAATTATTTTGAAATGATTTTTATAAGATCGATTCAAGAGCATAATAATATGATCTGTGGATCGACACTGAGGCATATGATCCATTACGATCTAAAAAATCAATTCCAAGCAAAAAAATCGTGCATCCCTATACAAAATGACAGAAGCGCTCGACAATGCGCCTCGCTGTTCTATTTTATTAACCGACATCGAAAAAGGAGGAGGTTCTCAATTCGACTGTATGTTCTTTTTTTTCTTTTTTTTTGTATGTATGTTACGCAATAACTCCGGTATTTGTGAACCGATTTTCATGATTCTTTTTTTGTTGGAAAGGGGGTACTTCCATAGTGGTCTCATTTCATTTTGAAGAAAATCATCTATCACGAAGGGTGGCTGTTCACGCATGAAGATTCATGTTTATAAATAGCGCCTAACTTCAATTTAGTATCTATCAATTATTTTAATGGTTGATTTTGCTATTTCTCTAATTCAAGGCGTTTTTCTCTCAATACACTTTGTGTAGTGTCGTAGTGAGAACTTATTTTTATTATCTCCAGTGTCAAGGCCTGTATAGTGGCGAACTAGGGGATATTTCAATAAAACTTAGCAAATAGACGTAATTCCACGTACTTTTGAGGTCGGTTTTTTTAGTACTCTGTGCTGAAATTATTGTTATGTTATTTCTCCGTTCAATGAATTCTTAAACTACAAAAAAATTTGAATTGCGTAGCCAATCAATGCGCAAAATTCTCGCAAGTGGCAAGTGTACGTTATCTAGTTTGTTTACCTACAAATGAGGTCACTGTTTTAACCTGTTCATGTAACCAGAACAAGATATAACTGTTGTTAGATTTTAAAAGAAGTGAGTATGTTGAGACGAGTTGATAATTTAGTAGCAGTAAAATTCTTTGCGAAAGAGTTCGTTTATGGAAGTACTGCCAACTGTCCTAGGTATTTCTGCCACCAATCAGTAATGTGAGCATTACTGCGTTCCGGTTTTGAAGGGTAAGTGTGCTGATGAAATTACAGGCACATGGGAGTTGTCAACATATGTCTCAGAGTGATGATCCTTGCGATTTAAAGCTTCAAGTGGCACTGCAATTGTTATGAACAGGCGTGACGCTTACCACCAGGTGCACGTCTCGTTCGTCCCGCCACTTGGTATCATACAAAGAAAAAGAAAACTGTAGCGTGCTTGTTACGGACACCGAGCTACATACTCAGCGTCCCGCGCCCCAACCGAGACCGCGTCGCCGTTCCCCGCACCCCGCACCCCGCTCACAGCGTCGTACGAAGTCGCCGGCCCCCGCGCCCCGCGCACCGCGCCGACCGCCTACTCGCCAACCACAGTACTAGATGAGAGAGTTAACTTGGTATTTGAGTAGGAACATTTTTGGTAATAAACACGGATTGAATCGACTGGTTTTAGTGTAATCAGAGTTTCATTTGCGATCCAGATCAAGAACCTGAACAATACAGTCCACCGAACAAGAGCTAGAACACCAACAGTGCTCTTGCAAACGAAGTAAAATGGCCATCAGCACTCGGCACCTTACGCATGATCACTTCACAGTGCAACAGACACTAAGCTGCCGGAAAGTTTCGTCAAATATGTTGCTCCTCTGAGCATTGAATCAGCTCAGAGGAGGTGCAACCCTTGGCGCGAAAGAGATCACCTTTGTTCCACCTTCTGGGAGTCTTTACTCCTATAGCTTGATTTTCTCTCCCGGTCGGAAACTGCGTCTCTTACGAGTCGAGGCGCATAATTGCGACTCACGACCGGCCGATCGGAAATTTTTGACATTTGTAATCGGAACAATATTTGATTTAACTCACAAATTAGAAAGATATAGTAGGAATCAGGTTCATCTTCTCGCTTGGAAATCCTTTTGATTTCGAGATACCCGATCCAATCGATTCCCATTTGCATCAAAATCCGCATGCTGACCACGAATTGCCATGGCCGATTTGAAAGTCTTTAAATAGGCTTCGGACTTGGTTTGTTCGGGTGGCGATTTCCAGATGGTTGTAAGCTGGATTGTTCGTACGATGAGATTCAAACGATGGCCCACGTCACGCTTGAGGATTTTAATGTCGGCTACTAGTGACGAGATCCGTGTGGCCGAATTCTGGGTCACAACAGTCAAGGTGACGTGCGTAGAGGCAGTGCGCTGAATGGCGCTGGAGCTGTTACGGATAGGTTGGTATTATAAAAAAAAACTGACTTATTCTATTATTTCGTTTGTCATTCGTTAGAGGTGAATAAAACTGTCGGTGGTTCCTAACAAATTTACATGACTCAAGAATATAGAGAATGAAGATCTGTATTCGTAACTATCCTTATACATTTCTTTTTGCAACATGAACCCACTTGGTGGCTCTAAGTCGTCCATAGTGGGGAAACGGGCGTAACACGGGTTTCGTGCTTCGAGAGTAGGGCTGTTATAGACGTACCTGTTATAGATAGGCGTAGTAGGCTTATCACCAGGCCCACGTTTTCGTCCCTTCGTTTCTTGATGTCATAAATAATTTTTATTAAAAAAAACTGACTTCTAAAGAAAAGTGCGCGAAACCCACCCCCTAGTTTGCTACCCTTAGAGGTGGAATATTTTCTTCAAATGTATGTGAAACCAATACTAAGGTACCCTTTTCCAACAAAAAAAGAATTATCAAAATCGGTTCACAAATGCCGAAATAATTGCGTAACACATACACAAAAAAAATACAGCGGAATTGAGAACCTCCTTCTTTTTGAAGCCGGTTAAAAATAGACAAGAGAGGTGTCCAGGTCGTAACAAGTGGAAGGCTATGCGCCTGCTACCTACCCTGATGCAAAAAGGACGTGAAGTGTATGTGTATATTTCAATGTAATAAACAACTCACTGAGAGCTTTTACTCGAAATTATATACGTTAGTAACATTATTACCATCAAATAGAATCCCATTAATCACTGGAAACTGCCTCCATCTACCTGATAATCCGACATGTACGTACGTGTTGAAAACCGGACTTTGACCCGGTTAAAACCAGTTAGTTGCCGGGTAAACCTGATATTATCCGGGTGGTGCCGGTAATCCCGGTCCAAATTGCTAAGGCGAGTTGCGACTAGTTTTTCAGGTTGTTTTTGTTTGTTTGGCTTTGATATTTGGATCTTTTTTGGACCTTTTGTTTTGTTAAAATCAAGAATTTTGATTAAGTCTGAAAGTTTGATTTATTTTTTTTATAATTATTAATACAAAGATCGAACACTCAAAAAAAACACTCAGAAAAAATTCCTTCGATCCGGTTGGATTCGAACCGACGTCTTCTTGCATACCGTGCCAGACGCTATACCAACTAAGCCACCGAACGAACCAACGGACCTCACGAATTTTTCTATGTGCTTGCGTCGTGTCTTTGTACTTGGTATTTCAACGACTTTTTAGTCGTAGCGCCATCTATGAGAAATCTATTACAGATTTATCACCCAGTTAGTACCTTTACAGCTAACAGTCCTGGCGAGAGATGTCGCTATTCACTGTATTAATTAAATTTTTATTGAATTAACATTCAATTATTTTTTGTGAAATTACTCCTTTTGTTTGTTAGTTAGTTAGTTTTGTTTAGTTTGTTATAATGTTTGTTATTTTTTTATACAAATATACGTGCGCATTTGACCTCCATCTCACCTGATGGAAAATCTTGCCCTAACTGCACGTTTCTGTACGAGAAAGATCCTATTTATATCGGCGGCATTGCTCCAAAGCAAAAGACCGCATGTCATTAAACTGTGAGAGTAGCTGAAACAAACCAATCTAGCTGTTTCGATGTCTGAAAGTTTTCACATTTCTTTATCGCGTAGGTACACTGCAGAGCTGAACCGTTTTGATAACTTATTTATATGATCTCATTGCAATTTAGCATCTAAAGTTATACCTAGAAATACAACTGTATCTACAATAATATAAAAACACTGCCTACAGATTAGACCTTGTCAGTTATTTATATGTTCGTATTATTGCTGCTTGAAAGCGGTTAGGTTTCATGATTAAGAGAAAGTCTGCTCGCCTCGATAACTTTGTATGGAGTGACGACGCCGACGGAACGAAGCAAAGTAAGAATGGCGAAGGACAAGAATTATTACTACAGAACGATTGAAAATTTTAAAAGTAAGTGGCCAGGAACCAGGAAAAGGATGACGATGAAGTCACACACACAAATGTACGTAACGTCATAGGGAATCCAACCGTCGACCTCATGAGAAGCAACCATTCCCTCACTAAGCTACCATCGCTCTAATTAGTTAATCTTAACTTCAAAACAGAAATAGACGTTTGCAACGAACTTAGGTAATAAATGAGGATGAAAACGCGAAATGTTTTGGTGAAACTTCACTTCGTATTTGGCAGTTCATAACTTTTATAAAGTCTCATAATTATACCCTATTTAAAGAAATTGTCCAGGGAAGTACTGCTACCTGACCTATTTCTACCGCCAAGCTATAATGTGAGCATTACTGCGTTCCGGTTTGAAGAGTGCTGGTGAAACTGCAGGCACATGGGACTTGTCAACTTTATGTCCCAGATCTTTTCTTGACGAACCCTTGAAGACTGAGTGTAATTGAATTTATGGACCTTTTTTATATTAGTTTTACGGCATCGGAATAAATCCATCAAGCCAAATCGTCATTTTTTTTCCTATCTTCGAACGTTATTGAGTACTTTCTATTTTATTTTTTATTCATTATTATCTCTTTGATAGGTATAGACTCTCAATGTTAAAAAGTTAAATCCATCTTTATACTGTAAAAATAGTATTCTGATGGATACCTATAAAATTTTCGTAACAAACCATTGACTTACAATTATATGGACGTCGGATCCGCGCTAAAAAGTGTCCGAGCTTATAAGTCGTTAAAATCGTATACAGAGCGTCATTCACGCTTTAGTCTTCGTTTGTTCGACTGACAGCGAAGCGAGCAAAATTAGACAGTACTGCGATGACATTACAATTTAAATTCAACGTTTTAGCTTTTTCATATTCCTTTACATGTCACTACGTTTAAATAGGTTGACTTGGGACATTTTTTTCGTGGTTTTTGTATTAGACCCGTCGTCTATTTATTTGTAAGTCAATGTAACAAACATAAAGATCGGACTATTTCGTTTTTGGGTAATTTTTTCATATTTATAACATAAATATGATTACTTTTATTATTTCCTTTGTAAAAATCTCACACTGGTATACCGCATACCAGTGTGAGATTTTTATGAATAATATAAAAATTATGGCGATCATCGCCAGTGTCAGTTTATGAATCATATTCTTAGAGGATTGGTTTCCAGTGTCTAAGATCATATTTTTTTTACTTTTTCTTCTTTTGCAAAAGTGACAGTGCCATGACATCATGTCAGTATAGTTTATATTTGTATTTTTTATCAAATTTTTTTTTGACACAAATAAGTAAAAATATTACAGGACATTGGCGAAATCGCCATTTTTTGTGTGTAATTATAAAAATTAGTATTATAAAAATTATACTAAACTACCGTACATAGTTATTTTTACTTGACATTGGCAAAATCATTGATTGTTTCGATGGGGCCATAACATTTAAAAGAAGAAGAAGAAGAATGATATAAATTACAAACTTCAATTTATGAGTGTACAAGATCAGTTTTACGGATTAAGTGTGTTTGAAAAATGGGTATTATTATGTTGTCAACATTAGAATATATAGTGTTTGTACATAATATAAACTATAAATTTTTTATTAATGTCTTTTTAGTAAATTATAAATAAGTCCGAGAGACGCCATGGCGGACACAGTGGGCGTGGTTTGCCTTCACACATTCCGCATTCTGAAAGGCCTGCTTATCCATCAAGACCGAGCACGTGGTAATCCGGCCACTGGATACACGCTTTCCCATCTGCGATTGCCGGGACTTTCCCGAGCGCCGAGACCATTCGTATAGCTGCAGGCCTCTGCTTTGGTGTCCTAGTTTGTTCCCCGCATCGGTGCCCTTGCGGCACTGGATCACAACGGTCTTTCCTGCCAGCTGAGAGCCGGACGTATCTCCCGGCATGCAGCCCTCAAGGACATCATTCGCCGCGCCTTAGCTTCAGTTAATGTGCCCGCTGTACTCGAGGCAAGCAGCATATCGCGAATGACATTCATCCCTTGGAATATGGGCCGGGCACTGGTGTGGGACGCCACATGTGTCGATACACTTGCCCCATCCCACCTTCAGCACACCATTAAGAGCTCCGCAGCTGACCTGGCGAAAAAACTAAGGAGTACCTGTGGAGTTTCTAGGTTTTCGCGATTGTTACACATAGGAAATGAAAGTATTTTTTCGGATTTAAATGGCGTATTTTTTTAAACACATATTAACAATACAAGAAAAATTTTTTCAAACAAACCAATGTTTCAGGCCCTTTACAGGTCCCATGGATACGTCTGTTTGTTTGAAAAAACAAATATACCTACGAGCTTAGAATAATAACGCATAGAATGATAGTTTCATATCAAACGAACTGTCACAAGTGGGGCAAAAATCAAATTCATGTAGGCATTTTCGTGTCTTGTTGCAACGAAATTAATTTTCGGTTTTAGTGAATATTTATATAAAAATACAAGTTGAAACGCGTTGCTTCCTTGTGGAATGTGATGTTAGTATCTATTTTGTGTTTATCTGACGCATTTTTACTCTCATTTACCGCACATTTCGTCATTTTTAACTAAAATTCTTTAGCTGTTCGCGGTGCAAGTTGACCTTGAGCACTGAAGGCCCGCCCGCTCGTGTAGGCCCACTGGGCGCGCTTCAATTTGCCTCACTTAGCGTGTGCGGACTAGGTTTCTATGCGTTATTATTCTAAGCCTACGAGATTTAAATCCGGAAAAAATAGTTTCATTTCCTTTAAAGAGTACTTATTATTTCAGAACGTGTCGGCTCTGACTACTTGTAGGGACCCTGTAAGTGTGAGTGAAGCTAGATGCTCATGCAGTTTTGAATATGAGCGAGAAGCATAAATGCGATCACATGGCAGTTATTGTGAGGTCCGGTACGATAGCGCGTAGTTTTGTCACTTTCATAGAAATAAATCATTGTGGTAAATTGCGGTCCTTCAGTTACTTCCAATGCAGACTCAGAACTTATTATAGTTGGCACTATGGTGAGAGATATTTCCTACAAGTGGTGATTCCGTGTTCTAGTTTAGTAAAGTGAAATTATTTGTCTTCGCGTTGGTTATTCTAAACAACATGTCACATGAACAACAGGAACCACCTTCGGACGTTTCGGACGTATTACAACGTCTATGGTCTCTACGGGAGTCGAAGTCAACATAATATTATACCACGTGAAAATTATCTAAATTTACAATATGAAATGATTGTTGTGTAATATCCATAAAGTATTTATTTTTTATATAATATGCTTTATATATATTTTTTATATAATCTCAGTACAGAGTACTAAAAAAACCGACCTCAATAGCACGTGGGATTACGTCTATTTGCTAAGTTTTATTGAAATATCCTTAAAATCGACACTATACAGGACTTTACACTGGAGATAATAAAAATCGGTTCTCACTACTCAAAGTATATTGAGAGAAAAACGCCTTGAATTGGAGAAATAGCAAAATCAACCATTAAAGTAATTGCTCTTTAAGTAAAATTTAGACGCTATTTATAAAAATGAATCTTCATGCGTGAACAGCCACCCTTAGAGGTGGATGATTTTCTTCAAAATGAAAAGGGAACAATATGGAAGCAGGGGGTACAAAAAAAGAATCATGTAAATCGGTTCACAAATACCGAAGTTATCGCGTAACATACATAGAAAAAAAAGATAAAAAAAACATACAATCGAATTGAGAACCTCCTCCTTTTTTGAAGTCGGTTAAAAAATTATAGGAAGTGAAATTGGTCCAAATAATAATTATATTATATGAACCGTACATTATTTGTTTTGAAATTAGTTTATTTAATTTTTGTATAAGCGCAACCAGCAGCAGTAGAGCTGCTTGTGACAGAGTTCGTCGAAGACAGATTTGTCCCCTCAGATTTTTGTGACTTAAAGCTCTGAGTGGCACTGCAACTGTTATGGACAGGCGTGTAGCTTACCATCAGGCGCATGACTTGTTCGTTCCGTCACTTAATATTATAAAAAAAAACAGTTTTGAAGCTATACCAACAGAAATAAGAAATGTACAGAAATAAATGCGATACAATTGTTTGCGGCCTCAACTTACCTCCTTGGGGAGCAACAAATTCATTTGAACCACTAACTGGAAAAGGCAAAACGTTACCGATTTGAAGGGGTAACAGGGGAAATATGTTATACTTTTTATGAAAGAATTTTGGGATGTTATCACAAATATATCGCCCGATGTTTTTCTCACCGATGTTAAACGATAATGTTAGCTGCAGACCTTATTTTAAGAAACATAAATTACTAACGCTAATGTCTCTTTATGTATTTAATACCGCAGTTTTCATCAGACGCAATCCAAACTTCTTTAATTGTGTTAAGAGTGCCCGTAGGAATAATAAACTTGACAGCGTAGGTGGCAGATGCCCTCCTATGTAATAGTATTATTGCAATGAGTGCCAAGATTTATAATAAATTATCATCTGACATAAGGAACATTAAGGACATTGTAACATTTAAAAGAAATCTATTTGAATACCTTGTTAATGAAACATTTTACTCTATAAACGAATATTTCGGTAATAATTAAGTAATTTGACATTAAATAAAATTGAGTAATAATTAAGTAAATAAATAATAATTAAGTAAAATAACTATGTTCATCATCCACTTATGTAGTTCGTATGCCTGAAGGTGCAACATAGAGGGTCGCTATAACTTATTTAATACCATGTATTTCAATGTACTGTATCCTATGTTGACGAATAAATGCATTTGATTTGATTTGATTTGATTTGATGTTATGTTAACTGCTTCAATAGCCGAACATTTACCATACTAGTCTGTCGCGCAGAGGTCCCGGGCCGGGAAAAATATTTGCATGGCCTACATTTTTTTTTCTATCGTGAGTTTCGGTGTGATTTGTGATTGTCTGTGTGTGCGATACAAGGTTTCCCTAGCACCTCACGAATTTTTCTGTGTTTGTTGTCGTATCTTTGTATTTGCTTTTTCAACGGCTTTTTAGCCATAGCGCCATCTATGAAAGTATTTCGTATTTCTAAGTGTTCGATCTTTGTATTAATAATTATAACAAAGTAGTGGAATAATTTCACAAAAAATAATTGAATATCAATTCAATAAAAAAAAAATTGCATGCCTTTCTGTTTGCCTGGGGCGGTAGGTAAGCGACACTCCTGACTATAATATAAGTTGGAGTGCTATGCAGCGCTTTAAATCGTAAATATCTGAGGGGCAGTGCCGTTGAGACATAAGTTGACAAGACCCATGTCCCTGTAATGCTCATATTACTGCTTGGCCTCAGAAATAGGTAAGGTGGCAGTACTTTCCTGAATGAGTTCTTTTAGAAGAATCTTTATCGCTACTTAACAACACTACGGGTGACGGGCTGCTTACTGCCCTTCAGATCTCTACGATTAGAGTGGCACTGCAACTGTTATGGACAGGCGTGTCGCTTGTTTAAAAAACTTACGGATAAAGGAATCAAGATGGCAACATTCTGTTCAAAGTCATATAAATATTATCATATCCTAAGTTTAAAACTTACATTAAAGTCATATCAGAAAATTGAAGACTGCGTGTTAGATAAAGATGTATGGAAAGACGACATGAGTCTAGATTCCACACAAATTTGGTTCAAAATGTATTCCATAGCATTTAAGTTAATTGTTTGAAAGTTTCTTGCTTGCTTGACAGATTAAAAAAATATGTTTTTAAGTTTCAACTTATTTTCCCTATGGAGTAAACAATTATAATAATACACAGAGAGTTTAAAATAGATTAATAATAACAACGTACACGATCAACATTCCCCACACTAGGGAAACCCTGTATTGCGGGTACCATGGACACACACATAGACAACCACAAATTACACCCAAACTCAGGAGAGAAATAAATGTAGGGCCTTGGAAATATTTCTTCCGGCCTGGGAATCGAACTTGGGACCTCTGCTTGGCAGTCCAGCATGGTAACCGTTCGGCCACAGACGGTGAACGATTCTTCTGATTTTTCAACCAACTTTTTTAATATATGTTACGCGATAACTCTTTTGGAAACCGATTTTGATGATTCTTGTTTTGTTGAAAAGAGGGGTACGTCGGTACTGGTTCCATTTAAATTCGAAGAAAGTATTCCACCTTTAAGGGTGGCAAACTAAGGGATGAATCCGGTTTCACGTACTTTCCGGTAAACGATTTCAATAAAACTTGTCAAATTGTTGGATTTTCACGAATTCATGAGATCGGTGTTTCAGTACTGAGAGAGAAGCAACAACATTACCTATACATTGACTTAGAAATAAATGGACGACGGGCCTAATACAAAAACCACGAAAAAAATGTCCCAGGTCAACCTATTTAAACATAGTGACATGTAAAGGAATATGAAAAAGCTAAAACGTTGAATTTAAATTGTAATGTCATCGCAGTACTATCTAATTTTGCTTGCTTCGCTGTCAGTCGAACAAACGAAGACTAAAGCGTGAATGACGCTCTGTATACTATTTTAACGCCCTATAAGTTCGGACACTTTTTAGCGCGGACCCGACGTCCATATAATTGTAAGTCAATGACATTATAAGAAAAAGAAGATATATTGCTAATTGAAACAAGAACACTTTATGAACCAACAAAAATGATTTTGTATTACAATTTTGTTTGCGTTCCGGTCTCCCTTATGCTAATTATAACGTTGGTTGTTCGGGGAATATATAATAAGCTTAATGAGCCGGTAAATGAGCAAGCGATTGGAACTATTGTAAACGCTCCACGAAAATTGTATTGCATGTTTTTGGAACAATATTGTTTAATTGCTGACAAATAAGATCTCATTTAGAACCAATGTTTGCTGTCATAGGAAGATATTGGTGATACTGTACTTCCTTTGTTTATTTTATTAGTAGCATTAGAGGTCCTTGTGAAAGAGTTCGTCTAGGGAAGTCATTGCCACCTCACCTATTTCTGCTTCCAAGCCGTTATGTGAGCATTACTGCGTTCCGGTTTTTAACGATAAGGGTGCTGGTGAAATTACAGGCACATGGGATTGTCAACTTATGTCTAGCGGTGACGGGCACAGTGGCATTGCCCCTCAGATGTGTGTGGTTTAAAGCTCTGAGTGGCACTGCAACTGTTATGGACAGGCGTGTCGCATGTCGTGTTCGTTCCGTCACTTTGAACGGAAGCGTCTTTGGAATGCTCGAGAATTCGCGGGAATTTCTTTCTCGCGACTGCGCCTTGAGGCTGTAGAATTTCGTCGACGTTTGACGTCACATTGCGCCTTCACGCTACTTCCCGCAGATTCGCCAGGCGTTGCCGACTGCAGCTACAGAATTCTTGCGCGAGCAGACGAAGATAAAGAAGCCGACATCATTTTCGGCTCATCATTTCGACATCATCGGCTCGTATCAAGTCGTATCTAGTTCGTACGTTACATAACTGATCATGACGTTCATTACGCTTTGTATAATATCGTTACAAAAATTCGCTTCCATTCCATTGACTTACAATTATATGGACGTCGGGTCCGCGCTAAAAAGTATCCGAACTTATAGGGCGTTAAAATCGTATACAGAGCATCATTCACGCTTTAGTCTTCGTTTGTTCGACTGACAGCGAAGCAAGCAAAATTAGACAGTACTGCGATGACATTACAATTCAAATTCAACGTTTTAGCCTTTTCATATTCCTTTACATGTCACTACTATAATAGAGGGCTGTAGCTCAGATGCAGTGCGAGAGGTACTTTTAATAATATAAAACCGGGATCATCTTAAAACTTTGGTTTATTTTACCATTTTTACATATTTTCACTTTGGGTTACAAAACAATGATCTTAATATGATATGTCAAGATCCTTCCTTATTTTCTTAGCGTTCCAAATACAAAACTATAATCATTACCTATGTTCAGCCAGCAATTCTACTCATAGAGTACAGCCTAGTCTACATCCCTCTTCCTCACAGCTGAAGGGGTGAATATCCCTAGCTGATGGTCTACCTATGATTTATAATAGAGGGCTGTAGCTCAGATGCAGTGCGAGAGGTACTTTTAATAATATAAAACCGGGATCATCTTAAAACTTTGGTTTATTTTACCATTTTTACATATTTTCACTTTGGGTTACAAAACAATGATCTTAATATGATATGTCAAGATCCTTCCTTATTTTCTTAGCGTTCCAAATACAAAACTATAATCATTACCTATGTTCAGCCAGCAATTCTACTCATAGAGTACAGCCTAGTCTACACTACGCTTAAATAGGTTGACTTGGGACATTTTTTTTCGTGGTTTTTGTATTAGACCCGTCGTCCATTTATTGGAATGTCCAAAATGGAACATTGACTTACAAGTCAATGTTCCATTTTAATAAATTGAGCCTAAGCGACACGGGCAGGGACTCTCTTCCCTCCGAGACCATGGACGTTGCAACACTTCCGAAACGTCCAAGGAGAAATTTAATATAGGAAATGAAACTATTTTTCCGGATTTAAATCGCGTATATTTGTT
>NW_020653856.1:1859057-1884944 GCF_003589595.1 Hyposmocoma kahamanoa
GCGTGCGCGCGTGCGCGCGTGCGCGCGTGCGCGCGTGCGCGCGTGCGCGCGTGCGCGCGTGCGTGCGTGCGTGCGTGCGTGCGATTTATACTTATTTTTAATATTCTTATTATAATCTATGCATGTATAGCATGTATCGGGTGAAATAACACCTTAACATTGATTAATTAACTTAACTTTCTTCTCCCAAAGTAACCCCGAACATACGCTAACCAACACAAAAATAAAGTTGTTTACATTGATTGCATTAAACATTTATAGACAGGGCATTAACACTTAACGGTTAACAAAGACTCAAATCTGACAGGTGGTGATTGGTCAATTGTAACAATAAAAAAAATGTTAAAACTGTGGTATATCTTTCTTAGTAGCAGTAGAGCTCCTTGTGAAAGAGTCCCTCTAAGGAAGTACTGCCATCTTACCTATTCCTGCCGCCAAGCAGTAGTAGTAGTAATGTGAGTATAACTGCGTTCCGGTTTTGAAGGGTAAGGGTGTTGGTGAAATTACAGGCACATGGGAATGTTTCAGAGTGACAGGCAGTGACAGTGCCCTATATATCTATACGATAAAGCTCTGAGTGGCACTGCAACTGTTATGGATAGGCGTGTAGTTTACCACCAGCCACACGACTTGTTCATTCAACGGAAATGACTCTCGTCCTTTGGAGTATGGGCACTGGTGTGGCCCCATCTCATCTCCAGCAAGAGAGAGGCTCCACAGCTAAGTTGGCGGAAAGAATAAAAAGTATTAGGTACCAGGACCTCGACTCCGACTACTTATTTTGGAGTAGAAACTCTTGTACTGTGGGGTCCCGGTACCCTTCATCTGTACAAAATGTTATCCTAAAAAGTTAACTGGTTGTCTGGGAAACCCAAGGGGTGGCAGCACAGACCATATAAATGGCGGCAGCTACCTTGCCCAACGCATTATCATAGCCATACAAAGGGGGAACGGTGCCAGCGTCTTGGGCACCTTGCCGCGGGGACCCAATTTTATTGATATATTTTAATCCTAGTTTTAGTTGCTTTTATTGTACCTTACCTGTATATTATGAAAATTAAATAAATGAATTTACTCATAGCCGCTCACGCGATACATGCAACCGTAGACGCATACTACACCTAGAGGTGCCGGTGATGATTTTATACCGATTTATCGGATATCGAAGTTATTACAGGTAAAAGAACTAATATTAATTGCTATTTCGGTAACTACTCTAGCAAACCATAAAGTTTTTAATGCCTGGGTCTGTCATTTAAAAAAAATAAACAACTTCAAAATACGTCACGACAATCGTGTGTGTTATTGTTTCGGCTGGTGATTTCGGTGTTTATTTATTGAAAACATACCGTAAGTAGTGTTTTTTAAGTTTACCCTGAATATAAATGTTTATAAACTATACTTTAAGGAGTAATTTCATGGTAAACGTTATAACCACTCAAACGGAATATTATCATATTTATCCAAGTACACCAAAAACTTCATTGGTGCTTTTTAAGTGCAGGATTTGCGGTGCATTACTGCATTTTATTTGAGATGTTTTTGTTGGTAATACGGAGGGTATTTATTTAGCAATGCAGAATTATAATTTTTATTTATAATAACTTGTATTTAAACTGAATCCTTTTCTAATTTGCGAAACCAAATAGCCGCCATTTTGCGGCAGGAGGAGCGTATCGCGTGAGCGGATACTACGTACTTATGTGTTCTGTCGTTTTTCTATTTAAAACTACATAACTAGTTTAGAAATATTCCATTAACTTTATCTCAATAATATCGAATTCAGGAAGAGCTTCTCATCTTTCTTGTTACATAAAATAGCCACCCTCTTGGTCATAAACTCTTTCGATGTTAAAGGACTAGGGTTTGTCTAAAACATGCCAATTTACTCTAGCCTTAAATTGTTGTTTCCGGTAAACACCAATAAGTTCTGTGTGTATGGAATGTGTTCCATTCCTTTGCCGTACGTATATTAAGAAGTAGGAAGTAAAGCGCTTTCTGCGAATGGGTGGTATATCAACTACATACGAACGTTTTCCGGACGTACTAGTCGAACGATGGAGAAACAGAGAGGGTTGAAATCAATTGAAAAGTTTCTGCGCACACTCTTCGAAAAGTATCCGATAAAAAACCAACAAGTAAAACCACTTCTGCTACGATCGAGATTTAGAAGCTTCGGTTTAACAAAACAGTCGTTGCCGGTAAGTCTCTGTATTTTTCAGTGAGAGAAAGTGCACAGAACGTTTAACCACAGGTATATCGAGGACTAGCTGTTAGGCAGTCTTTACAGCTTACTACAATTTTTTTTAAAGCCTTGAACACTACAGAAAAGGGACGGACTGAAGAAGTCGTGCGCCTGGTAGTAAACGACGTGCCTGCCCATAGAAGTTTCACCCTGAGATATCAGCTGACAAGTTCCATGTGCCTGCATTTTCACTCAGCACACTTGCCCTTCGAAACCGGAAAACAGTAACACTCACATTTTCGCTTGGCGGCAGAAATAGGCAAAGTGGCAGTACTTCTCTGGACCAACTTCTTCACAAAGAGCTCTTGGCAGTTATAATTAAGAAGACTATATCGAGCAAAGAATCTTTGTAGTTTTGGTCTAGTCTATAAACTAATTCAATCATTGGTAGAAACATATTTGAGTGAGTAAAGTTTTCATTTGTGGCAGCCATGATTGTTGATACGAACAACTGCGAAGTTGTTGAGAATACGTTTGTTACACTCTTAATTATCTACTTCCTCTGGGATTCAAACAGAAATACTTTTGTAAGTTGTTTTATTGTAATTACAATTGAACCATGTTTGATGAAAACGAACTGCGACAATGGTACATTGTCTTGAGGTAATGTACCGTAAACTCTGACAAGATACAGAACTCGTGAAATAAGTAAATAACAGTATCGGGGTAATGGTACGTGAAAACTATTGGGATACAGCTGGTAATGGATAGCAGACGAGGAACAAAGTTTCTGTTCTTAATACTTTGTTTTTGTAACCGTAATATGTCTAAGGAAGTACTGCACCATATCTAAAAAGATGTTACAGACAGTAATATGAACATTACTGCGTGCAGGTTTTGAAGGGTAAAGGTTCTGATGAAAGTACAGACCCTCTAGTATATAACCAGAAATAGAGGCGAAATGTCATTTGATTTGTTTGCAAACTATTCTGCCAAATCATTACGGTGACAACTGCGCTCCAATTGGAAAGCCTGAATTCGAAACAATTGACGGGTGTATTCAATTGTTTTACTTCAAATCGACCAGTTTAACGAAATTAAGATAAGATGAGATTGAGAGATAAGTTTAAGGAAATTAACATTCTTACACTAGCCTCACAGTACATTTATGAAAATGTAATTTATGTTAAAAGGAATAGTAATTTATTTATGAAAAATAGTGACAGACATAACATTAATACGAGGAATAGAAATAAACTAGCTTTTCTTGATAGTCGTCTTCACAAAGTCAAAAAATCATTTAAGGGGCAATGTATACGCTTCTATAACAAGATTCCGGTTGATATACAAAATTTGCCTTTCACGAGGTTTAAAACTATAGTGAAACAAAAACTTTATACTAAAGGTTATTATACAACTTCTGCGTACTTGGATGACAAAAATCCGTGGTAGTAACCCGTTTAGCTCATGGAGGTAGTCTCGATCTCTGATGTCTCTGATGTACAATATATTAAATGTTATTTACAAACAGCAACCCCTAGAGTTTCTTGCTCATTCTTCTCAGGGGAATCTGCCTTACGAATGAGCGGTAGAGTTTAACCATTGTGACGATTTCAAGTGTAATAATGCTTACCTATGAAATAAAGATTATTTTGAATTTGAATTTGAATTTAACTTCAGGCAGCCCACTTCTAGTGGCTCGAAAATGGAAAGGGGAACGCGGAGTTAATTCCGTCGCACATGGTGCGATGGTGACGCTGAGTGGTGCGGTGTTTGCGAAGCGTAAACTAAAAGGGTTGGTGTCTCGTAATGCGTTGAGGCAGGCGTACTTTGCACACTTCCACTCAACTATCACTTATGGTGTTATTCTGTGGGGCAATTCGACAGACGCTGACAGGGTAATGCATAGACCACATAAATACAAAGACCACATAAATACTAGTAATAGACTGGTTGGTGGGCGGGGTCCGCGTTACCTAGCTTATGATCCGACCGTGATATGACTGTCAACAGCGCGTCAGTCGGAGTTCAAATGATTATTTTGTGGAAAAAATTGTGCCATTATATCATGTCGCGTAAGAAGCCAAAGTTTAAAAAAAAAACTCCGGGAGTGATTTCATTTCATCGGTAAGTACTAAAACTCTGTATTTTCTAATATTTTGAACAATACAATACTATAATTACGAAACAAAACTATTTTCTTCCAACCCGGTAATAACAATATACATTGGTTGCTAGCCATCGCCGCCGTCAAATGAACAATTCGAATGACGCTCAATGAATTGCTTGCACTAGCGTCGTATTACACTTGGTACTGGGTCCGCGTGTTGTAATCAAATTATCGATATGTAGAAACTCTGTAGTTGGAAACCCGGTTTTGGTTAAGTTCAACATTTTATTTATTATAGCGGTACCAATGTGTAAACATAAATTGTTTAGAAGTATTTAAAAGTAAACAATTTTGATTACTTAGATATCTGGTCACAACATTCGCATTTTTTAAAATTTTCAATCTAAGTAAAAACGATATATTAATGGAAAAAAGGAAATATAGATAGAAGAGGTACAGTATCGATAATTTTATAATTCACGTAAGCTCTTGGAGTATATAATGAAGGCTTTATGAGATTGGAGATTTTCTTTCCCTTATCTACATGATTCCTATCTTCCTACTTGCTTATTATTCGTCACCTTGGTCCGCTTGAGCTCTTAGCTTTATCACAGGCATGATTTACATTTGCAGTTTTTGTATTGATTTTTTTAGTTTTCCGCCGGATTCTTTTTAAAGGAGAAATGGACTGAAGCAACAGGCAGTAAAAGCTGGGTACCTACTAAATGTAGCACCATTTCGACGCCGGAAAGCGATCTTGTCGTATCTCGAAAAATAGGACTTTACACCAGGGCTGAAAACCTATTTCAAAATTTTAAAGTATAATTATGTAATTCAAACTATATAGCAAATTTTCCTATAGGCATTTTATGACATCACATTAAATTATATTTGGTGTACACCGAATCGCAATATGTTTTTGAAGTCATTATGTTCACGTGGAAACACTTAGCACCGTTTGGGCGAGTGGACGCGATGGGTGGGTGCCTCGGTCGTGCGGAATAACTCCTATCAGTACCGCGTCGCCCTGCACTTCGCGAAAAAAACCCGCTGGTTATAGGACCGACCTACTATGAGCACCTACCTGCCGAATTAGAAAACGAATGCTGTGAGGAAACGTTTAGATGCAGACCGAAGAACCTTTTATTGGAAAAGTCCCTTTACTCAGTGTCAGAGCACACTCAAAGTACTTATTAAAGGATTTCAAATTCGCCATATTATTATACTGTAATATACGTTTATTAGTTATTAACATTGACTTACAAATAAATGGACGGCGGGTCTAATACAAAAACCACGAAAAAAATGTCCCAAGTCAACCTATTTAAACGTAGTGACATGTAAAGGAATATGAAAAAGCTAAAACGTTGAATTTAAATTGTAATGTCATTGCAGTACTGTCTAATTTTGCTTGCTTCGCTGTCAGTCGAACAAACGAAGACTAAAGCGTGAATGACGCTCTGTATATACGATTTTAACGCCCTATAAGTTCGGACACTTTTTAACGCGGACCCGACGTCCATATAATTGTAAGTCAATGGTTATTAAGAATCCATATTGACATTTCCTGTATACACTTGACATTGTTAGTTTAATTCAATTATTTATTAGTCTAATTAATTATGTTGATTTTGTATATATACACTATTATATTATTATTTGTTTATTATTTTGTAAACTGACGCTCACTTTTCGAAGAGTAGTATAAATTGATATGTAGTTGTATTTGTGTGATATTTGTAATGTTGACAGAAATAAACTAAATTAAATTAAACTTTATTCTCCGTGACATATCCTGTAGAATACCGATAAGCTGAAACTTTACGGCGGTGGTTAAGGCTTTACAGCTTCGCCTTACACTTAAAGCAGAAGTAGCAGTAGAGCTCCTTGTAACAGAGTTCGTCCAGGGAAGTACTGTCATCTTACCTATTTCTGTCGCCGGTTTTGAAGGACAAGGGTCCTGGTGAAATTATAGACACATGGGACTTATCCACTTATGTCTCAGGGTGAGAGATGAGTGGGTATCAGTGTCGCTCAGATTTTTACGATTTAAAGCTCTGAGTGGCACTGCAACTGTTATGGACAGGCGTGTAGCTCATCGGGCACACGACTTGTTCGACCCGTCAATATATAATAAAAAAAACATTGACATTTCACATCGTAAAACGTACAGTCATCAGCATTTTTGTTCGAATATCGCCTCCAGTGCAAAACGGAACAAGATCCGTCTATGTGTAGCTTAATGAGCTACCGTCTATCTGTACAAAACACTGTGTACAACCTAAACGGGCACGTAAAATAGGACTCTCTAATTGAATTATTAATAATTAGTTAATTTGAGTTAATGAAATACTCGAAAATTGTTAATAAATTATTCATAAGATATTATTTTAAAGGAGACCTGAAATAATTTTCAAAAACATTCAGGATATTTGCATGATTTATTCGAATTCTAATCGTCATTTAGACATTCTATTATAATTACATTTGCTGAAAATAAATACATATTTTTGTCCTATTATTTTTAGGTTCGAGTCCCTTTGGTAGCAATGATTTTAATTTCCGGTTATTTTGAAAAGTAGATCCATACTGATTACTGCACAGAGTCCAGCGGATAGAGAACCGCTTGTATGCTGCCTCTGGCTGAACGGTTACCATGCCGGTCTGAAACGCAGAAGGCCCGGGTTCGATTTCCGGGCCGAAGTATATATGTATTTATTATTCTCGTGAGTTTTACTACTTTCGCAAGATTTTGGGACGAACGTAGTAAGAATATGGTAGCTGAAGGATCCGAAAGAATCAGTAGTTGGAGAATATCGTGTCTGAGCCCAATCTTATCAGAGATTGGTCCAAATACCGATGGAGTACAGTGGAACATTAATGCTTACTAAGGGTGCTGGTGAAATTACAGGCACATGGGACTTGACAGTCTCAGGGTGACGGGCGCAGTGGCAGTGCCTCTCGGATTTTTGTCATTTACAGCACTTAATGGTATTACAACTGTTATGGACAGGCGTGTCACTTACCACCAGGTGCGCGGCTTGTTCGTCCCGTCACCTGGTCTCATAAAAAAAGAGGAGATCGCCACTACTACTACGTCAGTTTTCGAATATTTCGAATTCAATTTCCCGTACAAATACGGTTCATTTTGCTTGAATCAAGGGGCGGGGAAACTGGCTTAATATCAGAATTGATTTTTTTACAAACAAAACTAAAGGCATTTGAAGAATCTATTTCGTATACTAGACATGTTCTATTTAGTTCAGTAGATATAAAAAAAAAATGGTAATGTAAAGTACTTATTGAATACAGCGGTTTTCTTGTAAAACTTTGCGGTAAGATTGTCAAAGTCAAAGTCAAAGATTATTTATTCCATGGGTAAAATAAATTTACACTTGAAAACGTCACATTTAAGCTACTGCTCGTTCACTACGCTGACCTCCCTGAGAAGAACGAGCAAGAAACTCTAGGGATTGCTCTTTTCAAATAAACTTAAATGCTATGGAATACACTTTGAGTCAAATTTGTGTGGATTCTGGAGCCGTGTCGTCTTTCCATACATCTTTATCTAACACGTAGTCTTCAATTTTGTAATATGATTTTTCGATCAAAATATTTTCAATGTAGTTTTTAAACTTAGGAAATGATAAACTTAATATATGCTCCGGAATCTTATTGTAAAAACGTATACAGTTCCCCATAAAAGGTCGTTTACTTTGGTTAAACTAAATCGTGGTACCATGAGTTTGGACTTAGCTCTAAGGTTAATATTATGGATATCTTCTTTCTTATTGAAATTATGTATATTTTTACGGGCATATAAAATATTTGAATAAATGTACCGTGAAGCCACAGTCATGATACCAGTCTCCTTAAACTTTTCTCTGAGAGAAACCCGAGAGCCTAGACGGTACACAGAACGAATTGCTCGTTTTTGCAATACAAATATGGTTTGAATATCTGCCGCTTTACCCCACATGAGAATCCCGTAGGACATTATACTATGGAAGTAACTGTTGTGTTTTCTTTTCTATGGTGAAAATTTTTAGAAATCAGTGATTTTCAGGTAAGTTTCTTGTACTCGATTTTGGTGACATTTTTTATTATTTAATTACTCGAATATATCGTCGTGAAATATTAAAGAATATTTCAGATTACCACACTGGAATATTAAATAATGCTTCATGATGATATTGTATAAATATTTAAATAAAAAGAAAATTGTCACCAAAATTGAGTACAAAAAACTTACATGAAAATCACTGAAATCTCGTTTTCCCACCGTATAGTAACCAGTGTGTATCCTCAACTTTATTATATAGTTTTTCCGAAGTGATTGATTCAACACTTTGACTGTAATGTGGAATCAATCAAAGCCATTTGAGGCTGGCTCTGTAGGAAGATGTCAGATAAAGCCAAGGAGGTTTGGAAATCATAATATAAAGTGTATATATATGTCAAGGAAATGGAAGAATATGTCGTGCGCCTGGAGGGCAGTGACTCATCTATTCATAAGTTACAGTGCTACACGATTGAAGGGACATTGCCTGCGCCCGTCACACTGAGACTTACGTCAACATGATGCTATAATACTCACATTACTGCTTGGAGGCAGAAGCAGGTATGGTGGCAGTAGTTCCGTAGACGAACTCTTTCACAAGGAACCGAATTTCTATTAAGTACTGGGTGCCGACAGTATGACGAGACCCGTGCCTAATAGGAAAAATTGTTACTAAACAACGTAACGAGTGCGTGACTCAAAAAAAGGGACATTCGTGTCGGAAGTCGAATTCGTAACTTTGTGATTCCCGAGAAAATTTTCGCCCAAAGTTTGACGTGTGTATAAAATAAGGTATATTAGAAAAATAACTCTTACATTTTCATTCAAAATCATGAGCATAACTTGGTTTCATTCTTTTCCTGAACGAATAGAAAAAACCTTGGAGCCATCTCTTTATTATTGCTAAGAACCCGGTTCACTATAGCCTCAAGTGTACAAAGTGAACAAAACCAATGCTTACTTTTTGTCGAGTTGTACCTAACAAAATGGAATGGAGTCCATGTTGGGGTTCTAAATTATTTTAAGTAAGAAAACAGATCACATATAACTTCTTGTGCTTCGCACGCAAAGATTCCTGGTTCGATTCCTAGGCCGGGAGAAATATTTGTATGGCCTATGTTTACTTCTCTTGTGAGTTTGGGTGTGTATTAATGTGTATTAATCTTAAAATTGTATATTGCAAAGCAAACTTTGCAGTTAATACATTCTTTTATTCGTGAAAATACTAGTTATGTAGAAGTTGATATATAACAAAAAGTATAGTTTCACTGTATTCGGGCATACATACTTATGGACGACATGTTATTATACAATAATATGTTTTTTTAATAACATCATATGGATATGCACACATGGATTTAATAAATCAGTCTGTATTTTAAACGTGGTGATAATTAGAGATAGAAACGAAAAATTGAATCTTGTGGGTTGAGTTGTATTTCTAGGTATAACGTTAAATGCTAAATTGCAATGTGGTCCATATATAAGTAAGTTATCAAAACGACTCGGCTCTGCAGTGTACGCGATTAAAAAAATACGGAAACTTTCAGATGTCGATACCGCTATATTGATTTACTTCAGCTACTTTCACAGTATAATGACGTACGGCATTTTGCTTTGGGGTAATGCCGCCGATATCAATAGAATCTTTGTCCTGCACAAACGTGCGGTTAGGGCAATTTACAATCTGGACCCCAGAGTACCTTTGAACACTTTGAAAACTTATCTCGTTTAAGGAAATTAACATTCTTACAATATTGTAATTTATGTTAAGAGGAATAGTAATTTCTTTATGAAAAACAGTGACAGACATAACATTAGTACGAGGAATAAAAATAAACTAGCTGTTCTTAATAGTCGTCTTCACAAAGTCACAAATTCCTTTAAAGGGTAATGTGTAAGATTCCGGTTGATCATTGACTTACAATTATATGGACGTCGGGTCCGCGCTAAAAAGTGTCCGCACTTGTAAGGCGCTAAAATCGTATACAGAGCGCGACACTCCGCTTTAGTCTTCATTTGTTCTACGGACAGCGCGATACTGCGATGACATAACAATTTAAATTTCGAATAGGTTGACTTGGGACATTTTTTTCGTGGTTTTTGTATTAGACCCGTCGTCCATTTATTTGTAAGTCAATGCGGTTGATAGACAAAATTTGTCTTTCACGAGATTTAAAACTATAGGGAAACAAAAACTTTATACTAAAGGTTATTATACAACTTCTGCGTACTTGGATGACAAAAATCCGTGGTAGTACCCGTTTAGCTCATGGAGGTAGTCTCGGTCTCTGATATTCCAAAACAAAAACAATATTGTAAATGTTGAATGTGTACAAATGTTATTTATAAAGAGCAACCCCTAGAGTTTTGCTCATTCTTCTGAGGGTAATCTGCCTTACGAATGAGCGATATAGTTTAACCAATGTGATTATTCCAAGTGTAATAATGCTTGCCTATGAAATAAAGATTATTTTGATTTTGATTTTTGAGTTAATGATAATAATTGTAAATGTAATTGGACGTCAAAAAATAATGAAACGAATAACGTCTAAATAAATATACAAATGTCAAATATCAGAAGATAATGAAGTTAAAGATTTGTCATTGAAAAATTCCGACGCTGTATAGTTTACGAATTTAAAGGTATGGCAGTATTGCGACGCATTACACGTGCGCATCGTTCAAGGGGCCACGGGGCCTACCTCGGGGTATACCTCTCCAAAAACAATCTTATTTCAATGTAAGCTTAAAGTAAGGTTATTGTAATATTACTCATATTCGTACCATGACGAACCTGTCAACCAAGTAATGTATTATTGCAAAAGTGCTTGAAAGAACGAATGATTTCCCAATATTGTCTATTCCTTACTAAAAATAGGAAAGAAATAACGCTATATGAACTATATAATCTTTCTGTTTTGATGTTCCGAATCGTCTTATCGTAGTATAATGTTTAAGTACTTAATGTTATTTACATTCAGGGAATTTTGACTCTTAAAAAAGAAAAGTATGTAATAATAAAATCTAATAAAATTACGTTGTTTTCAATAATTATTCCGCATTTTCAAGAAGAAAACTAAATAAAACGAGCCGAGTCTTGATAGTCACGTTGTGAATTCTGAATTATAGCCTCGTATCAACTGTTATTGTCGCCAAGGAGCATATAGATGTCGCTGTCATAATTTTACGAAATAAACTTGGCGTATTTTTATTAAACGAAAAATTATTTACTATGTGCTAATAAATAAAAAATAAATAAAATATTGAAGAGATATTATGTAAATAAATAAGTTCAACTTAACTTTTAATCATTACAAATCAATATTAAGACAATAAAACTGAAAATAATATTGTTTCCATAGCATCCGTATAAATACTTTAAGGTTGCTAAATTTGACATAAGAGCAATATTACTTTAATGTTAAAGTCGCGTCATAGTACGAACTGAGTAAATGAATAGTCACAAAGCTGCCAATAAAACATCATAGTTTTAACATTGCAATAAGCTTACTTTAAGCGCGTTATGGCACGAAAAGTCAATGTGAGGTTAAAGTAATATTGTTTGAAGAGGTTGTGGTAGGCCCCCAGGAGACTCCCGCCTGCAGTGGCGATTACTTCCTCCTCTTCTCTTAAAAAGAAGAGGAAGAAGAAACCAAGGAAGAGCAGGGCGGCGACGCAGGCTGAAACTGAGGTCGCCCCGTCAATCGCACCTACCACTACCACCTGGTACGGGAGGAGACGTGGTCGGCGGTGGTGGGGCGCAAAGCGCGAAGCAGACTGGCACAAGAAGCCTCGCAATCCAAGGCTATGCCGCCACTGCCGCCATAACGGTGACAGTACCGGATGGCTCATCACTGAGCTATGCCGCAGTCATGGCCGTCGCTAAAGAGCGGATTGACTGCGACATACAGGCGCCGGGAGTGCGCATTAAGCGTGCATAGACCGGGGGTATAATAATAGAGATCCCCGGTCCAGACAGTCCTTCCAAGGCCGTGAACTTAGAAGAAAAGATGAGCCAGGCTCTCTCGGACTTCCCTGGAGTGTCACGAGTGCGGCGCTGCTACAGACTCGGCGAGGCACACCTTGGAGGTGTGCCCGACCTGGAGCCAGCAGCGTCGGGATCTCGTAGAGATGGTGGGACGAGACCTCTCACTGCCCAGCATAGTTAAAGCCATATTGGGAAGCGAGAGGTCATGGCAGGCGATGGTTTCCATCTGCGAGGACGTGATGTCGCGGAAGGAGACAGCAGAACGGGTCCGCGAAGACAGCGCCCTCTCGGACCCCATTCGGCGTCGGTGGAGAGGACGCACGCGACGACTCTTCGCCGACCGCCTGCGTCCCATCAGCGGAGGCCAGCAGGGTGCGGGGTTGGGAGACCCTGCCCCTGCATTGCACAGGCCTCCGCCGCCGGTAGATACCCCAAATATTCCGGGGCATCTCCGTGCAGGTCGCCCCCCATGATTAAGGGGGGATGGTGTAGGGGTCCGCCCAAAAGCAAACCAGCTCCACCGGAGTCGCGGTAGCATCTGAAAGGGACCCCGCGGCTCCGGCGCCAGGTGCGCGCAGGAACATCGTGAGGTTTTTAGTGGGTACGCTCTTGGGGATCGACATAGTCCCCAGGAGAGAGTCCCACATATCCCGCGTAAGAATGCGTAACGCATTTTCCTCACGGTAATAAAAAAAAGAAAAAGAAAAAAAAGGCTCTCTCGGACTTGACCGTGCTTATTAAAGTCCGGAGAGATCAAGGCGACGGGCCTCGATGAGGCCGTTACCCCGGAGCAGATTGCCGCAGCGGTCGCGGGCACCGGAGGCTGCACAGTGAGCGACCTACGAGCAGGAGAGCCCCGTCTCTCACGCAGCGACATGTTCTCGACATGGGTACGCTGCCCCCTCACGGCGGTGAAACGCATCGCCGTGTCAAACTGGATCTCCGCAAAAGTGGAGGACGGCAACGATGTGTAAGTAAGGGGCGGCGTTACGTTGCGACACCGCATTGTTCGTGTGGCACTCGGTGTTTGGAAAACATAGCTTTGAGATTATGCAACGCACCGGCGGCACCGGTGTGCGGTGAATCGTGTAAACCTTTATTCACTGCACCCCACCCACTTGCCACTTCATTCCTCATCTACGTCATAGATAATGCTTTTAATTTCAGGCCATTTTTACGCTTTTGTCGCGCTATACCAAAACAAAACAATGAACTTATTACGCCATGTAGTAGGTATTACGATATAAATATTATGCACTCATTGACTTACAAATAAATGGACGTCAGGTCTAATACAAAAACCACGAAAAAAATGCCCCAAGTCAACCTATTTAAAAGTAGTGACATGTAAAGGAATATGAAAAAGCTAAAACGTTGAATTTAAATTGTAATATCATCGCAGTACTGTCTAATTTTGCTTGCTTCGCTGTCAGTCCAACAAGCGAAGACTAAAGCGTGAATGACGCTCTGTATACGATTTTAACGCCCTATAAGTTCGGACACTTTTTAGCGCGGACCCGACGTCCATATAATTGTAAGCCAATGTATGCACTAGGTAGATTGGTTTTTCTTTATGAACATAGAGTATATTTTACAAATGCAAAAGTATCATAATATACTATAAAAGTAAGTAGTCATCGCGATCATAAAAAAAATGTTATCATCTTTATTGTACCCATGATGACGAATAAGATGATTTGATTTTGTTTCATCCATATGAATTTATCCGAATGCTCTTTGGATTTATTTGCAATGCGTAAACTCTATTGTTTTTTCTGTTCTCCGAAAAAGTTTAAATTCTATTGAGAATGATTGCGTAGCTTTTAAAATTTATTTGGCTTCTGGAATATTTTGAAAAGTAATTTTTACTCGAGAGTATTGAGTCAAACTTTTACCTCAGGCGTTTGGCTTCAGTTTGTTATTGACTTTAACAGGGTCTTGAATATTTAGTGGACTTTATTGAAAGGTTCTAAGTGACTCAGTTTTAAGTTGTATTCATTGAAAAATTCAGTGCGGATGACGAGAACTTTGTTTATACTGCGATAATATTTGAATTCACTATTCTATTTTAGTGGCACTATGGCTCCTTGTGAACGAGTTTGTCCTGGGAAGTACTGCCACCTTATCTATTTCTGCCGCCAAGCAGATAATATGAGCATTGCTGCGTTTTGGTATTGAAGTGTAAGGTCTAGCGAAATTACAGGCATATGGGACTTTTTAACTTATGCCTCAGGGTGACAGACGCAGTGGGAATGCACCTCAGATCTTTGCGATATAAAGCTGCAGCTCTGAGTGGCACTGCAAGTGTTTTGGACAGGTTATCACCAATAGTATGACTTGGATGCTAATAACGCACGGAATAGAAATCACTATGAGAAAAATAGTTAATTACTAAACACTGTTTATAACATTACCGTAATTAAGGCTCAGCTCAAGAGACAGAACGACTTCCGTGGTCTATGATATTTACACCGGTTTTCATGGTGTCGCTGATCTCTGAGGTCCCGGGTGCGATCCCCGGCCGGGTTAGTGTAGAAAACTTACTTTTCTATATTGTCTCGGGTCTGGCAGTTTGTGGTACCGTCGTTGTTTCCGATTTCCATTACGCAAATACTTTAGTTACTTACTTTGAAATCAGAGCACTTTATTTATTTATTTAGGACGAGCAAGTCGTGCGCCTGTTGTTAAGCGACATGCCTGTCTATTACAGTTGCTATTACTTAGAGCTTTAAATCGCAAAGGGGGCACTGCCGTTGCGTCTGTCATCCTGAGACATAAATTGACTAGTTCCTCACAACCATGTTCCTTACAAAAACATACAAAACCTTAGACTGTAATGCTCACATTACAGCTTGGCCACAGAAATAGGTAAGGAGTAATAATAATAATAACTCACACACTAAACATAACGCCGCACTAGGGAAACTCTGTGTTGGGGGTTGCCATGGACACACACATAGGCAACCACAAATTACACCCAAACTCAAGAGAGAAATAAATGTAGGCCATACAATTATTTTTCCCGGTCCAGGAATCGAACCTGGGACTTCTGCGTGGCAGTCCGGTATGATAATTAAAAAATTAGTAGGTATTTAAAGTAATATTGTACAAAAAAAATCATATGTGTGTTGCACTCAGTACTGCCTCTGTGGCCGAACGGTTACCACGCAGAGGTCCCAGGTTCGATTCCTAGGCCGGGAGAAATATTTGTATGGCCTACGTTTACTTTTCTTCTGAGTTTGGGTGTGATGTGGGGATGTTTATGTGCGTATCCATGGCACCCGTGACACAGGGTTTCCCTGGTCATGATTGTGTGCTTTATTATTATTATTAATCTTAAAATTGTATATTGCAAAGCAAACTTTGCATTTAATACATTCTTTTATTCGTGAAAATACTAGTTATGTAGAAGTTGAAATGTAACAAAAAGTATAGTTTCACTGTATTCGAGCATACATACTTATGGACGACATGTTATTCAATAGTATTATATAATATTATATGTTATATTTTCTGGTTGTCTGTGTGTGTGTCCATGGCACCCGCGATACAGGGTTTCCCTAGTGCTGGGCCATGTTGAGTGTGTGCGTTATTATTATAAAAAGTATTGTTTTTTACTAAAATATCGTATTTTTGCTATCATATTGCCCGAAAAGCCCTCCATCTTCTCGTGTCAACACGACGTCCGCCATTTGCACGCAAACCAATTATGCTGCTCAAACATTCTATTGACTTTGAATCTTGCTTTTTCCCTGCGCTATTGCTTACGGTCGAACAGAAAAATTAAATTTTTGCCGATAATGGAATGATGATCAATAAGAAATAACCCAACAAAATAGATGGAAAATAGTAGTTTATGTTATTATTACATAATAATATGATGATGCCATTAAAATACGAGTGTGGGTTTATCATAAACACATCTCACGAGTATTTTAAAGACTAATTATATAAATTTACATACACTGCTTTATCTATAAGCTCTCTGTGATGTGTTCAGGAACCGCATGTTACGACTGGCGAAATGGCGGCAAATAAAAACTTTTCTCACGCATGTCACACAACCGTAGTTTTTATTTTTAATTCATAGACAAACTGGAATCGGCCCCAACTATCACATCGTTCGATATCAAGTAACGTGTGAAATTGTCAAAATTGTTTGCTATTGACATTTCATTTCGAAGAAAACTTCACCTCGACTGATATTAGAATTGAGGTCCAATCAAATTGTTTTGTTTTTCAGAGATATTCGAAATTTGAATGAAATAATAAAATCGAAGTCGATGTTAATAATGAAGCAATAATTACATTTTCACAGATAAGAAATTTGTTCTAACAAAACAGTTTATCTTTATGCTGGTCGTGATTTGCGGTTTTTGAACACATCATAGAGAGTTAATAACATATTTACATGGAACCAGCAAAACATGCCATTATATAAGCTTTTTTTATGATATCAAATAACTGGATGAAGAAATTATGGGCCATAGCAGTTACATTGCCATTCACAGCCTTAAGATGTATTGCCACTGTGCCCGTCACTCTGAGACAGGACTTGAGAAGTCCCATGTGCCTGTAATTTCACCAGGACCCTTACCCTTCAAAACCGGAGCGCAGGAATGCTCATATTACTGCTTGGCGGCAGAAATAGGTAAGGTGGCGGACGGTTTCTTTCACAAGAAGTTCTACAGCTACTCTACAGTCTGTTTTTTATATCATTACAAAACCAGTGATATATATCAGGAGTGTTTGTTTAAATAAGTACTGATTTGAAATAAAAAAAAAACTAGTCAACTACTCGTAACAATTTTAATATTACATGCAAGTATTTCCTACATAATTTTCACCAATATTAAGGCACTTATCGTATCATACAAGCAGCTTTTGTATCCTGTCATCATAGAAATCTGCTGCGTGGTTGTTAGATCATATCTGACGACTACTACTTACGTCATCGTGGCTCTGACCACCGAGATGCTTCTTCAAATGCAGAAACACGTTTTAGTCGCTGGGCGCTAGATAGGGATTGTATGGAGGTTGATAAACTTGTCAGTTTCATCAACTTTTTGTACCAACTCTTGAGTAATGACAGAAGGTCGTCTACTTCGTTTCTCCTCATGAATATTCTAGCGGCCACCTTTAAAAACTCAAACCCATTTTCATACCATTGCATCGCTGATGTTTTGTCCATATATGTACTTCACAGATCTGACATATATGGCGGAAGCATTTTAAATACGCATAACAAACAAAAACACAGTCGAATATTGATGTTTTCACGTCTGTGGCTTGCCAACAAATGTAAGCAGGCAATACACCTCGTGTGTATAATGGATAGATAATGATGTACAAAATAGAGATTATTTTAGATCAATTGTTTGTTGATATCGACATCGGTAATTGACTTTTAAAGACTAGAAAAAGACAAAAAAGAGGGCAAATTAAAAAAATGTATATGTTACAATAATCTTACAATATGTCTTTGCTTCTTGTATATAAAGTTAATTAAGGCAATTTATCAATGCTGTTCTAGGTCTTTTATAATTTAAGATACAAAACATGCCACGGATAAACCGGTAAGGGCGGTAATATTTGATGGCAGTCTTTTAGATATTCTTTCAGAACGCGCAGTAAGTACGTTGCGTGCAAACGTGTGTTTACGTTTAACACGTTCATCGCTGTGGTGGGTCAAAATGATGGCAGCTCATCTTCCTATTGGGGCCATGGGTAATGACCGCGAATTGACCGGTACGACGTAACCTAACTTTACGATACTCGTTCATGCTGCAGGTGACAAACGCTCGTGGCATTTAGCCATATAACATGACCGGCTCTAACGAACTTCTGTTGCTGCTTGGTTTTTGGCATACCTACTTTTCTAGGCTTAGAGAAAAAAAAAGATTGACTTTTATTTCAAATTGAATTTAACCGTTACAAAGTAAGCAAAAAAATGATAAATGTGAAATGTCAATGTAAAATCAAAGACGTATGTCACTTTTAAGTCGTCTTTTAACTTTACACCGGGACAAATAACATACGGTTATACCTTTTACTATGTGCACAGCATATCTTTACGCTTTTCATCCAAAGTAGCTAGTCAAATAACCCCGTGTTTTGTCTTTGTCCATAGGATGGTGCAACCGATCATCGTCGTTTGAGTGAATCTTGATAAATATACCGTGTATCTTTCAACCCGGACACTGGCAGAATTGTCCTCAGTGGGACAGAAGCCAAATACCCAAAATAAAAAAAAAAACACCGGGACAGTTGCTTCAGCTGTACTAAGCACAAGTCTGGTTGTGTATGGAGTACAGCTGCCGTCTTTGCTGGCCACATTGACTTCAATTGATAAGCGTGCCAAGAGGCTTATAGGTTCGGGCTCGGAATTAGTAGAGCGAAGAGTGAAGTTGCCAGCTTATAGGCATTCTACAGGATATATCACGGAGAGTGTGCGATGGAATTACGCGATTTAATTCCGCCTTCCTGTTTCCATCACCGGGGGACTAGACGTAGGATTGGGTTCCACCCCTTTCCTCAGAACTTTCATCAGGTCACAAACCCATGGCACCATTCAGCTTTTATTAACTATGTTATTAAATTACGTAAATAACCTCCAAAACTTTAAGCTGGAATATATTAAATTCGAGACTTCTCAGAATGGTAAACCCAAAACAAAATTTGTTCAGGAATTTCAACTCTAGATTTTCACATATTTTTCATGCACATACGCATAAAATTATGTCAACAAAAAATTACATGGGAGTTTGCCATTGTTCTTTGTTTATCCGAAAAATATATAAAATCAGCCCACCAGACTACACAAGATTAGTTATTTTTTTAATTTTCTTTTAGATTCTTTATGTATTATATATACATAATTGAAATTATGTTTTAGAAATTTTATATTTGTAAGTGTTTACAATATTCATATTTCGCACTAGTATTACAATAGTGTTGTAACTCAAAATATGTGAAATTTAATATTACATCATTACTGAACGTGAAATTTGATTCTCTCCACGTCAAAAAAACCGTCATTAGAATGTTGTAAGAATCAATCAAAAGATATCTACTTAACTCGAAATTATCTCATTATATGTGAACTACTTCTGGCCAAAATAATCCTCATTCAAAAACATGAAATAATTTTTTCCATTTTATTTTTAAATATATTTGAGAAATTGTTTAAGTGTCTGTAATAAACTATAACATATAAATTTTAATGATTTTTTGCGGGAAGTGAGTAAGTAATTCGTTTTTCATCGATTTTGACAAAGTCTTCTTTTTGAGTTAATACACTATTGTATTAACAGTGCGATATATGTATTGGTTTTATTATTTGTAAATATATGTACATTTGCATTTATTTATCGATGTTTATCTATTGATTAGTAATTCTTCATACACCGCCGTCTTTTTCCTGTGAATTATATAATTACTTCCATCCAAAGGTTGTGTGGCAGAAATCGCTTAAAGCGATAAGACCGCACATTGTAACACTGCTTATCTTTAATTTAATTGTATTGTGTTTGTTTCCTTTTTTGGTGTACAATAAAGAATGTTTGTATTGTATTGTATGGTATATATTCTTTATTGCATCAAGTAAATGCAACAGAAATATTAGATTACAAGAAAGTGAGCAAAGGTGGACTTATCTCAAAAAGAGATCTCTTCCAGCTAACCCAGGGCTGAGCTAAGGTTATAAGCGGGCAATAGCGTGCAAGAGAGAATGAGAAAGAAATATAATAAACTACTTAAATAAAAAAAATAAAAAAATGAAATACCATTACTTACATACGTATTATATTTAATAATAATAAATAGCATCAATATATAAAGTGTAATATATATACACATAGATACACACACACACACACATATATATATATATATATATATATATATATATAATATATATATTTATATATATAATAAATATGTATGATAAAAAAGCAATAAGATGATTACAAAGAGAGTTAAAAGAAATTTGTTTTAAAGCTTTTACGAACGAGCATCTTAGGCGCATCGGCAAATGGAGCAACTTTAGTTTTACGCAACTGGCAACTTTTTACAAGTTTCCATTAACGGTTGCCGGTTGTAGCAACTAAAAGGCTTAGTTGCCGGATGCCGCAATTTTAAATAAACTTTCGAAATCCACGGTCAAGACTGACGCTGCGGGGGATGGGGAGGTAGTGAAGGTGCATCACGAAAGTTGCTGCCGGTTGCGGAAACTGGCAACTGGAGACAACCAGTACAAATTTGCAAGTTTCTAGTTGCGGCAATTAATAATTTATTTAATCACGGATTTCGGCAATCGAAAACTGTAGTCGATTGAAATAGTCGAAACTCTCAACTGAAGTTGCTACGTCTGCGCGGTTTCTTGAAATTATATGTAAAACTTCATAAACAGCTAGTTGCGGGTTGCCAATTGCCGAAACTCGCTGATCAAAGTTACGCCTTAACACGCCTTAGTGATGCACGGACGCCTTGAACAGGTTCTTTTTAATTTTTTTAATCTTTAAATGTTTCGTAACTATCATAAACAAGTGTTTTTTTTTTAAATAATAATAAATTTACAGGCGTCCAGCTTTGAAGGAAAAAAATAATGTTCACGTTAGGTATGATAGGCTCCGAGGGTTTTTCACTTTTATTACATTTACATACAGCTTTTTCCATCCGCCTTAATGCGATTCTATGTCGATAAGTGTGGTCATTCCCTAATATTGCAAATGCGTTGCCGACCGTGGGTCGTAAGATAAGATGAGATGAGATAGATAAGTGTCCTGTGTTATGGTCAAAATAGGATGGTTTTGCACATCGAGTATATAACTAGAAATAGAGATGAAAAGAAATTTAATTTGTTTGAAAACTATTCTGCCAAATCATTACTGTGACAACTACGCTCTGATTGGCCAGCCCGAAGTCGAAACAATTGATGGGTGTCGTCAATTGTTTCACTTCAACTCGACCATTTTAACTTGAGCTGTGCTGTAATGGATGAAAATTGAAAAATGACATATTTAATATTTAATTACCAACGAAATGTGATTCCGTTTGTTTCGTAATTAGATGTTTTGCTGTTTTTCCCACACTACCGAATGAAACAGCCCCCCATAGTTGCAGATATTACTTTATTATTATCTTATTTCGTCTCTATTTCTGGTTATATACTAGATGGTTTTGCACAAACAGAAAACCACTTACCATTGCTACTAGAAAGTTTTCTATTGATGTCATCAATCCATTTATAAGTCCCACTGTTAGGCACGAGTCTCTTGCTGACACAATGCTGGTAGGGATTTCACATATTTTCCAAGGACTATGAACCTTCTACCCTTCTAGTCTCAACTGCCGAGCGTGTACGAAAGAATTGACAAATGTTAACGAGACGAAATATATGCATGTATCTAATGGAAGGATGTAGCCTCTGCCTACGCTAATGGGAAAACGACATGAAAGGTATCTATGTGAGTCTCATCATCATCAGCAAAATCGTGGTCGATCGTCTTCGACCAAGGTCCTAAGTCTGCTAAACGTTAAGAGTAGTACCATGCTAACTGTGCATGTAAACTACTTCCGTGGCCGAACGGTTACAATGCTGGTCTGCCAAGCAGAGGTCCCGAGTCCGATTTCCGGGCTGGGGGAAATATGTGCAAGGCCTACATTTATTTCTCTCGTGAGTTAGGGTGTATATTGTAGTTGTGTATGTGCGTTATTATTATAATTATTGTCAATGGTAAAAGTTAATAAAGTAATTAATGGATCCTTAGAACGCAAACAATGCAGTAAAGGCATAATATATACTAGTACAACGTCCCGTATTGGCATGGGAAGATTTATGAAGCAATCGCGGAGTGTATCACGCGGTATGGGGTCGCTTGGCCCGCTTTTCTTCGATGGACTCTACGTGGAAGATTTCCCGCGTTCTACTTATATGTAATAGTTATAATTACGTATACACTAGTGGAAGCTTAAACTGTAGGACACGCACGAGAAAGGAGGCTCAAGGTCGCCTAACGGGCAATGGAAAGGGTTTTGTTCGGAGGTGGTTCGGAATTTATATGCGAGATCGAATCAGTAATGAGGTTAGTATTTTTGTAATGTCGCCAAAAATTTACAATAATTTACCGAAAGCACTAAGGTCCGAGATAAACCTTACAATGAAACAAGTTATTGAGTAATAAAATGTACTATACAATGTCCGAATTTTTGAACGATAAATCCATAAATTCATTGTCTAATTTTTGACATCGGAAGTTATCAACGTTGTTCATATTACGATATTATTTTGACAAACTCGAATTCGAACGTTTGTTCGAACTTTCATTACGCCGAAAACCGAATTATAACGAAACCGTTATTATTTCAGGATATGTTGATGTTTATCGCAAATACACGGTCGGGTCGGGGTGAGCCCTCATATAAAATATCTTGGGCTCACCCTGGACAGCCGGTGGAACTTCAAAGAGCACTTTCACCGGCTGTCGCCGCGACTCGTGTCCGCCGCGCGGCGCTTGGGCGTCTTATGCCAAACGTGGGGGGACCCAGCTCCCTATGTCGTCGGCTTTATGCTGGCGTCATACGGAGCATGGCCCTCTATGGGGCACCCATCTGGGCGGAGGCCCTCACCACCAGACTGCTGCCGCTTCTGCGGCCTGCGCAGAAGCTAATGGCGGTGAGGGGGATTCTCGGGACTCTCGGACCCCATTCGGCGTCGGCAGAGAGGACGCACGCCACGGCTCTTCGCCGACCGCCTGCGTCCCATCAGCGGAGGCCAGCAGGGTGCGGGTTTGGGAGACCCTGCCCCTGCATTGCACAGGCCTCCGCTGCCGGTAGATGCCCCAAATGTGCCGGAGCATCTCCGTGCAGGTCGCCCCCCATGATTAAGGGACGGCTCCGGCTCCGACGCCAGGTGCGCGCAGGAACATCGTGAGGTTTTTAGTGGGTATGCTCTTGGGGATCGACATAGTCGCCAGGAGAGAGTCCCACATATCCCCGCCGTCTCCATCTGGAGGATGGATGGACGGACGGACGGACGGACGAACGAACGAACGAACGAACGAACGAACGATCGAACGAACGAACGAACGAACGAACGAACGAACGGACGAACGAACGAACAAACGAACGAACGAACGAACAAACAAACAAACAAATAAATAAATAACTTGGGTCTTTTCAAGGCGAGAGTGAATAGGCATTATTTAGGTGTGCTCCATCACTTTCCACTCGTCGTCCACATCGTCACTTTCCATTAGGTGAGATGGAGATCAAATGTGCACTTATATTTTATAAAAAAAAGTCAGTTGTTAGCACTGTACTATTTCAGCTTTCTAATTTGTGATTTCAGTGCAAACGAGAGTTGATATTTATAAGTGATGTATCACTGATGAGTTACCACGAATGTATGGCCCTTATTTCGTTTCTATTTCTGGTTATAACAATATTCAGTGTATGAAACCGATACGGTTCTGACGCGTCACGACACGACAAATGTAAATCCGGCTTTAGACATTTGTTCATTGAAGTACGAACGTCCAACGATGTCCGCCAGCCAGCACCCGCGACGTACAAAGGGACGCTAACAGTAAATTATGCAACGCAAATATTTAAAAACAATTAATTCTGTATTTTCTTAGTATTTTCTAACTCTACGTTGAAATTAATACACGGTCTTGAAATATCTTTTGCAAATACTGCGACTTTAGCTCAGAAACAGATACGGCTGCTGTGTTTATTTTTCATTATCTTAGTGTATTTATTCAAAGAATTAATTATACCAACGATGCTTAGTTTATTTGCTCAAAGCTTTTTGAAATAAAGTTTGTATTTGTCATTATTTCACGGGTACTTTACGAATATCCCTAGCCGCTGTATGGCTTTTTATTCTTCATTCTGTGTTTCAATAATTATTAAATAAATAAATCAAACTATTATTTTATTTATTTAGGCATTAATCCCATAACATTACATTACACGGTCATAAAACTTTAACTTTTAACTGCCTCCGTGGCCGAACGGTTACCATGCCGGACTGCCACGCAGAGGTCCCAGGTTCGATTCCCGGGCCGGGAGAAATTTTTGTATGGCCTACATTTGTTTCTCTCGTGAGTTTGGGTGTAATTTGTGGCTGTCTATATGTGTGTCCATGGCACCCGCGACACAGGGTTTCCCTAGTGCGGGGCTATGTTGAGTGTGTGCGTTATTTATTAAAAAAAATAAAAAATAAAAAAAAAGCAATAAATAAAATAAAGATTAAAAATTAAAATCATGTTACTAATTAAAAATGTCAAAAAGTTATAAAATTAAAATACAATTAACAAGACTAACATTAGGAACGTTAAAAACGGTTATAATAGTAACATCTTAAAAACAAAGTCTGCAGAAGTTAATTACTGAACTTATTTATTCTCTCTGTAAAAGACCATTGTCGCTTTTGTAATAGGGTGTAAAAATCGTCCACCCTGTTCAGGGCAAACATCCCAGGCGCGCTGCAGCGCCATGGCAGATGTGACATGACTCGAAATGCATTCATCCGTAAGTCTGTCTGTAATAATGGGTCCCAGTTATTTAAATGTGGAAACTATTTTTAACGTTGATCCAAGTACCGTAACCGGCACAACAATATGGCCACCAATGGCCCTTTGTCATATTTAAACACCATCAGTTCTGTCTTTTTCACGTTATAATGAAAACCATGAGCGACAGCATACTGTTCACATATGTCGATAAGTGTCTTCATTCCACTAATAGAAAGATTTAAAAAACTGACCTCGAGAGTTTGTGAATCTATTTGCCTAGTTTTAATGAAACCGGATTCATCCCCTAATTTGCCACCCTGTGAGGTGAAATATTTAATTCACATTTAAATAGGACTACTAATGAGGGGGTACCCCCTTTTCAACAAAAAAAAAAGAATAATTGAAATCGGTTCACAAAATTACTGAGTAATTGCGTAAAATATGCATACACCTTAAAAAAATCAGCAGAATTGAGAACCTCCTTTTTTGTGGTTGGTTAAAAAGAGACCTTTTCACTCTATCTCAAAACAGTGGGAGAACTTTTGATTTTAAATCGATAAGTCGAAGATTCAAGTTTTCGTGGTGGTATGGTCTAAGTTTTAACGTGAATGTATAGCTGGTAGCTTGTCAAAGGCTGTTTACAACCTGCATTTGACCTCCATGGTTGACTGGCAAGCGATACTTGACAGCTTTAAGAACAGATATATTTGTATTTAATTTTTATTTCTATCCTCTAAGATCTGTATATTCTTTCCATCGAGTAGGTATATCACCAGAAATAGAGACGAAATAAAGGCCATCTATCCTTGGCAACTCATCGGACAAATGGGCTATATATCACTTTTAAATATCAACTCTCATTTGCGCTGAAATCAAAAATTAGAAAGCTGAAATAGTACAGCGCCAACAACTGACCTGTGTGTACGTCTACGTATATTCCAAAAATATTATGTATTTATTGTAATAAAGATAATATCTTGTTACGAGATCACGTAGTAGGGGTTAAGCCAAGTTAGCAAG
>NW_020653856.1:1889944-1894231 GCF_003589595.1 Hyposmocoma kahamanoa
AAATCGGTTTTTTTTGAGACCTCCGGCGGCAGCTAACGTAATTATCTCTAACAATGGGAGACTGTTCCATTCAGCAATATGGGACAAACATCGTATTTCATCGGTAATTAAATGTGTAATTATTCAATTTTCGCCCATTATAGCAAAGCTCAAGTTAAGCTGGCCAATTTGAAGTTTCGAATTCGGGCTGGCCAATCGGGGCGCAGTTGTCACCGTAATGATGTGGCAGATGATTTTTCAAACAAATTAAATGACATTTTGTCTCTATCTCTGGTTATATACTCGATGATTCTTTCATAACAATGCGGATGAAAGATGAGCTTTTATTCCGCAGTTTTCAAGTTCGTTTTTAAAGATGAGTAATGCCATCTAGAGTAGACAATATGAACTATAACAGCCGGCCGAGTTGTGATGAAGCTCCGTAATTGAGGGTAAATAAGTATTGCAGTACTTTCATCATAAACTCTCAATTTCTGATTCTCCACTACTCAGCAATATCTAAGCTAGGCAGGCCGATATTACCTAGTAAGACTATAGCCGCGCCACAATAAGAGGAATTCCAATAAGACGATCCCGGCTTTGTCCCGGGAATCGCCGGGAAAGTGAGAAAGCTCCGGATATAAAGTCTTTAATGTTGAAGTTTTTTATTTTTTTTTATTATTTGGCTTGTCGTCGTTTGAAATAAACTTTTATCTTCTTTGCACGAAACAATTTCCACGTTTTCAGTTAGGGACTTGTAAATGTTGGTTTGTTGGAAGAAATAAATATTTATACTCCGTCCAACTGTTTATTTAATTTTTTTTAAATGTATTAAGGCTTTGGCAAAGCCATCAGCCTAACCATGAAGTTTATTTATGTTTCTGTAAATATGGCCGCCACAAAGAGGATAGGCAATTTGAGGCGGCGTGTTTGGATTGACTCGGGATTCCTTAAAACGGGCCGATATGGGTATTTTAGTTCGAGATTCGTATAATTTCGCGTTTTAATCTTCGATTAAGGCACAATAGCACTATCCTATTCCACTTTAAACTAGATTTCACAAAATAATTGAAAGTCAAAATAAAAACGACACTTTTCCTTCCAAAAGGTCCAGAGCGAATCCTGTTAATATAACCTTTGACACGTGTATAATATATATATATATAATAATAAATTATTATTGTTTATTATAATATAATGAATGGCCGGATTCTTCTCCATATGAACGGAAATCATCACTTGAATCATCATTAGCATTAATTATAATTCTTGAGTAGGTACATAAATTGTCAAACGCAACATCACGCTCCCAATCGGACAATATCGTCTTTTTTGAACCCGCTCATAAGTATACACGATTAAAACTTCTTCATAAATAAAATCGATTGTTATAAAAAAATTGCATTGGGACATCACTAATTGATTAGAATTCGAGCTATCAGAAGTTAAATAAATGCTTGGACGGACTATAGACACGCAAATATAGTCTCATTTAGATACGCTAACGCTACGTTAGATTTAGATACGCAAATATAGTTTCGTTTCCGTACATCTCATATCGTCTAATGCGTGACTCGGTGATCGAGATAAACCCGGGGTCGGAAGCTTCACCATAAACATTTTAATGCATTAATGTCCTTTCAAAATGACAGTTAATGGTAATTTTTAAGTTTATTGAATGTCACGAAGTTTTACTACCATTTCTTTTTACTCTTTATTTATTTAGGAACTTTGTTCGTTACTGAACATGTCAGCTCCATTAGAAAAACGGTACATCAAGAAAACACTTAATAAAATCCATACAGATCCATAATCTCAGTACAGAGTACTAAAAAAACCGACCTCAAAAGAACGTGGAATTACGTCTATTTCCTAAGTTTTATTGAAATATCTCCTAGTTCGCCACTATACAGGACTTGACGCTGGAGATAATAAAAATAGGTTCTCACTACGACCCTACTCAAAGTATATTGAGAGAAAAACGCCTTGAATGGAAGAAATAGCAAAATCAACCATTAAAGTAATTGCTTCTAAATTAAACTTAGGCGCTATTTATAAAAGTGAATCTTCATGCGTGAACAGCCACCCTTCGAGGTGAATGGTTTTCTTCAAAATGGGACCACTATGGAAGTACCCTCTTTCCAACAAAAAAATAATCATGAAAATCGGTTCACAAATACCGGAGTTATCGCGTAACATACATACAGAAAAAAAGAAAAAAAAAGAAAATATAGTCGAATTGAGAACCTCCTCCTTTTTTGAAGTCGGTTAAAAATACCACCTAACCAAACATGTATACAAAATGCGCTACATGCTGGCTCCGACAGAACAGATTGAAACCACCCAACATTAAATGTACAGAAACCAACCTGTGCAAATAACCGCGCCCTGATAGGCTCCGTCCGAACACACTCCATGAGCAAATGATGTACATCCTCACGAATCCCACACACTGCGCAATTCGGTGAGTTCACCCTCCGCATCAAATACAAAAATTTGTTTAATAGAACGTGTCCGGATCGAAGCCTATGCCTTCCATGATTTTCAATAATATTCAATATTTATTTGTGAAATTACAGAAATCAGAAATCAGAAACATTTATTGTATGAATTAGTAAAATACAGGCGTTACTTACAAGTGATTAGATCTACAATTCTTGCCCAAATCAGGCGTACAATGTCTTAAAATTACAATTCAATTAAAATTTATTACGACTTAAATGTCAAAAATTAAAATTATAATTAAGTTAGTTATACATATATATGTCAAATATTTGATGTCTTTATATAAAATTCGTTAAGATTGTAAAAAACTTTGTCAACTAACCATTTTTTTAAACAAGCTTTAAATTTATCACCATTTAAACATTTCATTTCCATTGGAAGTCTGTTATAAATTCTAATCGCTGTTACATAGGTGCTGCGGTCAAAGATCGTGCTGTTTATTTTAGGGAGGACAAGACGGTCCTTGTTTCTGACGTTAACGGAGTGTACATTAGATATTTTAGTAAAGAAGTTACTGTGATTACGTACAAAAAGACATATTTCCAAAATATATATTCCTGTTAAAGTCAGGAAACCCTTTTCTTTGTACAGACTTATTAGAGAATAGTCACTGGGTTTACTATAGATTATGCGTAAGCATCGTTTTTGTATTGTGAATATTTTAACCGCATAGACAGAGTTTCCCCAAAAAATTACACCATACATTAATAACAGGTATACGTTCCCGTTCACGTTTACTCCACTAGTTTCTTATAATTATTATAACAAAGATCTAAACAGTAAGAGTCTACGCACGCGGCGTATTTTATACAACAACTCGCGTCATCGGCGCGTATACGCGTCGCAGACGCTCTGTAGTAATAGAGCTCGTTGTGAACGAGTTCGTCCAGGGTAGTATTGTCAGGGTAGTAATATCAGCTGCGTTCCAGATTTGAAGGGTAAGGGTGCTGGTGAAATTACAGGCACATGGGACTTGTCAACTTATGTCTCAGGGTGACGGGCGCAGTACCCCTCAGATCACGCCCTGCAACTGTTATGGATCGACATTAGTTTTGTTTATTAATTTCAGTTAGTTTTTTATAGAATAGAATAGACATTTATTGTAACGCCACAACACATAGATACAAAAAAAGAATATTGATAACACTACACAACAAGACAGGCAAAAAACAAAAAAACCTAAATATAACTACAAATGTTGTATTGTCAAATAACACAAACACAAATGTTTGGTTGTGCCTCGTTTTAAATGAAGTAACTACGTGAATGTCTAAGGCTCGTATTCCAGAACTCTACTCAATGCTCAAGTCAGGATTTGAGTAGACTTGAGTATGATTTCAAGCACTGGAAATACGACCCTAATGGCAAGGACTTGAGTATGATTTTCAGTGCTCACTGCAATACTCAAGTCCTGACTTGAGTATTGAGTAGAGTTTTGGAATACGACCCTAAGTGTAAATTCCAGTGGTGTATGTAAGATTCTTGCTTGCAACGCGATGTTTGCGCGTGATTCGCACAGATGACGCGTGTTTACGGCGCCGTATAAAATACGCGCGTGTGCATAGGCATTAAGGAAACTTCACTCGATCTGGCTGGATTCAAACCACCACCCTGAAGCAATCCGTGCTAGATGCTCTGCCAATTGGTTTTCGGTTTTTAAAGACTTTTTATTGTAGTAGCGGCGACTAAGAGAATTCTATTCTTCACTCAGCCTTTACAACTAGTGGAGTAATTTCACTAACAATGATAACGCGATAACACTCGTAGCCCCGCTTTAGGGAAACCCTGTATCGCGGATGCCAT
>NW_020653856.1:1894241-1896614 GCF_003589595.1 Hyposmocoma kahamanoa
TTTTTTTCGTGGTTTTTGTATTAGACCCGTCGTCCATTTATTTGTAAATCAATGCATACCCTTTAACTATAGGTATGTAAATAAGAGGTTACTTAATAAGATTCATTATTATTTAGGTTAAGTTTTCGTGCACACAACTTGTTCACCGACCCTTGGTGTTATAAAAAAACAAAAAAGATTCGGAGTGGATTTCTAACTTGTAGGAGGTGCGAAATTAAGATGATACGGATAAGTAGTGGCTTGTATTTTTGCGATTTTTAATTACATTAAAAGGTACTTATACTATGAGTAATTGCACTTGCAAGAACATAGCTTCCAATAAGGACTGGAACGATGGTATATAGGTCGGAGAACAGGGAAAATAATGGGAACATGTAAACTCACCTTTTCTTTCGTTGCGCTGGCAGCAATTCTGCCTGGATACTGCCGCCACAGGAGGAAAGCTCCTCAGGTTCACTACTGAGCCCAGTGTATTGCGAACAAAATACATTATTAAAATCATCATGACATTTTTTAATGCACACAGTTCGGTATGATAGGCTTGACCATCGTCTTTTTTTTGTTGCCAACTCATTGGTCGGTGAAAGAGACGGCAGCAGCAAACTGCGCACGTTGGAGGAGGATGGAGGATACAAAGGAAGAAAGTCCTCGCAAGTGCTACGATCTACCCTATACAATTTTTGGTAAAGATATGAAATCTAGCAACTCTTATGGGCAGGAGTGAAGCTTACCATCAGGCACATACCAGATAATTCCTACGACTTGCGCTTCTCGTCGCTTGACATCATAAAAATAAACTTTGTTTAACGCCTTAATGAAATTTATCCATAAATCTGAAAACACAAAAAAATATTTCGTGGAAAAAGAAGTACTCCTAGAGGTAGATGAATCTAATAATTTAGTCTCAACGAAGTCTGAACTTATCGGAAAACTAATTTACATTTAAATTTTTAAACGCGGCGCTCACTTTGACTAGACAAAGAGCACCTTTAGATTAACTCCAAGTTTATATATAAAACGTCGTGTCGGGAACCGGCAATTGTTTTAACTAAATTCCGGTGCCACCCGCCCAGGACAGTCAAATTTAGAGTAATTCGTTTTGTATCGATCCCTCCTACCTAAAGAATCGTAAGTCCAAATTCACAATTTTACCCGGGAACGTTTTATATTCTTTTATTTATTTATTGGCATAGATACAGAATACAAATTATATTGCTAATACAAATTAATATTGCTAAATTAAATAGAGTATAAATCTGCATTCCACTAACAGCAACGCACAGCTTTGTCATATTATTGAACACAGCTATAATATAATAACATTATGATTGGAGGGCATTGACTTACAATTATATGGACGTCGGGTCCGCGTTAAAATCGTATACAGAGCGTCATTCACGCTTTAGTCTTCGTTTGTTCGACTGACATCGAAGCAAGCAAAATTAGACAGTACTGCGATGACATTACAATTTAAATTCAACGTTTTAGCTTATTCATATTCCTTTACAGGTCACTACGTTTAAATAGGTTGAGTTGAGACATTTTTTTCGTGGTTTTTGTATTAGACCCGTCGTCCATTTATTTGTAAGTTATAAATTATAACTTAAGTAACCCATTCAAATTAACCAAACGAAAGTAACGGTCTAAAAATCACTACTCTGATTACTACTAACGGTTTAATGTATTGAAAGGAATATAACTTTTATTGAAACCGGTTAAAGGAAAGTGCGCGAAACCGGATGCATCTCCTAGTTTGCCACCCTTAGAGGTACAATATTTCCTTCAAATTTAAATGAGACCAATGCTAAGGTACTCCCTTTCCAACAAAAAAGAATCATCAAAATCGGTTCACAAATACCGGAGTAATTGCATAACTTGCATTAAAAAAAACAGCCGAAATGAGAACTTCCACCATTTTTGAAGTCAGTTAAAAATGAGCAATACCGTTGATTCTAGAGTTATTGCAATTAAATTTGATACTTACTAATAATTTTTCATGTTTTTGTATAGATTTAAAAGTAGTAGAGCTCTTTGTGATAGAGTTCATCCAGGGAAATAATAATAATAAAAAATAATAAAAACGTTTATTTTCTCCCAACATGTACATAGAATAGATACTTAATAATCATAGGCTAACTTTGGGAGACAGGAGCTCAAACTAGGTTAGACCTGTGCTATGAGTCTCCTGGTCTCCAACACCCGATTACAAATTTCACATCGAATTATATGTAATTACAGGGATGACAAAATAAAATAAAATAAAAGAAGACAACGAAAATTGATCAAAAATAACAATAATACTCTAGTGATAAGTGTGTGTGTGTTTTTGTGTATGTGTGTGTGTGTGTGTGTGTGTGTGTGTGTGTGTGTGTG
>NW_020653856.1:1896624-1908976 GCF_003589595.1 Hyposmocoma kahamanoa
GTGTGTGTGTGTGTGTGTGTGTGTGTGTGTGTTTGTGTATCAATGTCTATGTACGCATAAGTGGGTGTTGTGAGAATATTTGATATCACAACACTCTTAGGAATCATATAGCAGAGGACACTAGTAAATCCTCAGTCGCCTCGTAGTCTAGTTTTATAAGCCAGTTTGAAACAACTCTTTTGCACTCCCTTCTTGTTTTGGGGTAGATATAACACACTTTGTTGAACTTATTGTAGAGTCTACCACCTTGATACACAAAGAATTTTTTAATGAATGCGGTTTTACCCTTAAAATGCTTACAGACCATGTACCTTCTCCTGATATTACCGTTGAGATGTTCTAAGGGGTACACAACGTGGTGATGTTGCTTGACAACAGTAGCCAAAATAAATAATTGTCTCACAGTGAGAACTCCGCATTCTTTGTATAAGATTGACGTAGGGTATAATCGAGGTTTAAAATTACAAATCTTTAGGATCATCCTTTGCGCCCGTTCAACTTCTAACATAAATGTTTTAGCCAAGCCACCCCATGCCGATACACAGTACATCAGAAGCGATTGACAAAGCGAGAAATAGACCATTTTCATTATATTACCATCTGCCACATGTCTTAGTTGTTTAAAAACAAAAGAAAGCTTTCTAACTTTCTGAGTCAAAGCTTTAATATGCTCATAAAAGTTCAAGTTACTATCTATAGTTACACCAAGATATTTAATATGTTGTGCTTTCTGGATGAATGGACACAAGCAGTCTTCATGAGACTGCTCTGAGAAACAGGAATGAGCAATGACATTAAGCTGCCTGCTGGAAGGTGATACATAATTGTGAATTGAGAACGTAATATACTTTGTCTTATCACAGTTAAGAGTCAAGGTGTTGTCAGCCAACCAGTGACACACATGATTAAAACCTAGTTGAGCCATTAGGTAAACAGAGTCCCAAGTATCACCATGAGAGGTTAAAGTGGTATCATCAGCATAAGCGATTATATTGCAATTTTCAATTTTTAGGTTACATAAGTCATTAATGTAACAAAGGAATAGAGTGGGTCCTAAGACACTTCTTTGTGGAACTCCAAATTCAACAGAGTTGTCTGAACTCTCTATACCACCTATTCTTACTCTCTGAGTACGATTTGTAAGATAGTCCTTAAACAGCGACAATTGGATACCTCTGATTCCCAACTTTTCGAGTCTATCTATTAGCCGAGACACGGAGACCGTATCAAATGCCTTCGCTAAATCTAAAAATATTGTAAGACACTTGATTTTATTGTCTAGTTTATTAACTAGATGGTTGACGAAGGAATGAACAGCATCGTCAGTAGACCTACCAGACCGAAAACCGTACTGTGACGGTGAAAGAAGTTGTTTAGATTCTAAGAATTTTACGAGTCTAATATTAATTATTTTTTCCAAGATTTTCGACACAGCAGGTAAAATTGATATTGGTTGATAATTATTAATGCAAGTCCTCTTACCAGACTTAAATATAGGCACCACAATGGACCTTTTCAGTGCACTTGGAAAGGCCCCTTCATTAAGACATCTATTAAATATATAGGTGAGAGGGGGCACAATAACATTTTTAATAGCCTTAAGCACCTTAGTAGAGATACCATCCCAACCCATACTATTGCCCATTTTAAGATTTAATATAATGCACTCTACTTCCTCACAATCGGTTTCTAAAAGAAAAAATGAGTCAACCTCTGCTCGCCTGTCCAGTAAAGACTCGGGAAAGACAGGGACATTTGGCGAGATCTTATTTGCAAGGTTGGTTTCTACATTGACAAAGTAGTTATTGATAGAGTCTAATGATTTTTTAGGAGAAGACCCAGATGATAGTAATTGTAGAGGAAGTTCTAAAGGTTTGTTTAAATTTGAGATGCTTTTAATAGAATTCCAAAGTTTCTTTGTGTTACATCCAGCTGCCCTAAGTTCTTCCCTTTCATACTGTCTTTTACATTTCTTAATAATGTCATTACAGAAGTTTCTGTATCTTTTATAAGTTACAGTTAGAATATCATTTTTAGGTTCCTTTTTTAGTTTCATATGCATTTTATCCCTATTCCTAATACACCTAAGAAGTCCACTAGTGATCCATGGTTTCATGGTAACTTTATTTCTAGGTAATCTATATTTTAATGTATTAGACAATATTAAACCTTGAGTAAGACTGATAAAAAGATCAGTTGCAATATTAAGGTTATTCGCCTCATATACAGGGCTGAAATCCAAAGCAGCGCTGTCTCTTATAAGGGTATCCATGTCAACCTTAGTGTTAAATAAATTTCTTTTTAGTTTAGTTATATTATTATTTTTAATACATAGAAGTACTGCGTCGTGATCCGTTATGGAAGATTGCAGTATGAAGAATACGTAATAGTAAGTGTTGGAAGCCTAGTTTTCAAAACAGTGTGATCGAGGCAGCTATTACCTCTTGTGGCTGAGTAATAAGAAGGAATCATACCGGAATATGTTAAGACATCAAGGTAATTAGCAGTATTTTGATTAAGTTCACCTATATTTATATTTATGTCGCCGACCATTATTATGTTCCTAAAAATTTGCAATTGATCTAATACATTAGAGAGCGAGTTTAGAAAGCCATCAATATTTACAAAGCAGCATGGTCTGTAAATGGCCAAAATAACCATCTCAGACCCTATCTTGATTAGAAGGCAATTGGCTTCAGATAAATGAACCTCTTCCACACTAGAATTAAGTTTGTTATTAACGAAAACTACAACCCCATCATTTTGATTATAGTTAACTGTGGTACTATGTATAGAATAACCATTCAGTGTGGGTAAGTTGCCCGTACACGACAACCAGCATTCCGACAATACAATAACATCACAAGCAAAGCTAAGGCGTGCAAGAAGTGTTAAAAACGAAGAAAAATTTTTATTCAGACTACGTATATTTTGTTGAAGAATCTTTAGATGTGACGATGGACATTCCACGCGGTCCAAACATTCTTCTGGAAGACAATTAAATGATTCACCTATTTGAAAATTATCAATTTCATTATTTATTTCATTTAAAATACCCATTTTAAAATAAGTTTACATAAAACACGGATATTATTAGCGTTAATCATGGCATTATTAACAAGTATGAGGTTTACTATAAAGTGTCTTGTTTTCATATAAAATATTTTTATTAATCTATTCTTTTTTATATTAAGTAGTATTAAGGTTTTTGGATATCTATGAAAATGCAAAAATTTAACTAATTTGTGCTGTATGATGCCTGTTTTTTTTAAAGAGTGTAGTGTGTATGTGTGTAATTAATATGTTGTGATGTAAGTGCGGAAAGTAAGGAGTATCATTAAGTTGAGTGAAGTAGTTTACAATATTTGGTATTAGGTGTAAGGCAAGAAACAATACTGTTAACGACCATATATACACTAGTCACTTTTGCAAACATAACCTAGCCAAGCATTGTTCGGATTTAACTTGAGTCACTTTAGAACTAGCAGATTCATCCTTTCGAATTAAAATTTTACCATTTGATGTCCAGCAATATTGGTAGCAGTTTTCCTTGGCAAAAGTGCGACATCGATTATAAAGCTTCCTAGCAGCAGGAAGGAGATGTTCATCCACGTAAACGGGCTGTACCTCACCAGGAATATCAAGAGACTTGGTGTTCAATTTATCTTGTGTTGGTCGCTGTCTGTTAAAACCACGCACAGCATTCAGTACATTATTTTTTGTTAAGACTGTGCTTAGCTCCGCAACTATGGGCCTCGATGTTCCAGGCTTTCCAGGTAAGCGATAAATGTCGCGTAAATCAGTTCGCGAGATGTCAACGTTGCAAACTTTTGTGATTTTAGCAAAGATAGTTATCAGATCATTTACACTCTCTTTATCCCTAGCAGGCACGTTACGCAGTTGAAGAGTGGCCGGCCTAGAAGCCATCATAACATCCCTAATTTGATCTTCCAAAGCTGACAAGGTTTCAGAGTTTTTATTAACACCTTTCTCTAACACATCGACTTTGACCTTAATGTCCTCGTATTTATGGTTTATAAAGTCCACTGCCTGTACGAGTTCCGCATTTGATGTACGTATCTGTGCACACTGCTCCTTCAATTCTGACATATCCGCTACCAATTTCGCCAAAGTATCTTTTTGTTCACTTCGCCATTGAGACAGCATTTCCCGTAACTCCTCCTTAAAACTAGCCAGTTCAAGTCCTAAGTTAGGCTTTTCTGAGTCTTTTAAAATACTGCCACCTTACCTATTTTTGCCGACAAGCAGTAATGCTCACATTACCGCGTTCCGATTTTGAAGGACAGGGGTGCTGGTGAAATTACAAGCACATGGAACTTGTCAACATGTCTCAGGGTGACGGACGCAGTGGCCCTTAGGTCTTTGTAATTTAAAACTCTGAGCAGCACGAGTCACGCTGACCACGAAAAAGTGGCAGGTCATCGAATTGCTGAAGTGATGAATAAGTGCTTAGATCGCTAGGAAAACTACAGATTTTTTTAAAGCAAATGGACGTTTTTGTTATTAACATTTTTTTTTTATAAAACGTGTAAGTGAGTATTTGACCTCCATCTGAAAGAGACGATGAGGTCCATGATGGACCATCCACACCTAAAGAATGCATATTCACGTAGGCCTTGAAAAGGCCCAAGTTATAGCGTTCAGGGAATAAGTCTGCAGGCAGGGAATTACACTCCATAGCCGTTCGCCATATACATGTGGAAGCGTAACGCTTCGTGCGAATCTTTGGAATATCCACAACATAGGGAACCCAAGCCTACGTCTACGTCTTGCTCTTCATCACTACTTAGCCCTGGAGCAAAGATAGGATCTGCGATAGAACATGCTTGCCCAGTAAATGCCTATTGAGTCGCACGTTAAAGATACTCCTGGTTGTATGTGCTCGGAAACTCAGCCGCAGGTAGGGATCTCCATTCTTGAGTTGTTCTTTGCGCCCGTCACCCTGAACATCTGAACGTAGTAATGCTCACATTACCTCATGGCGGTAGACATAGCTAAGGTGCTGCCTTAATTCGTGGATTACGTACTTCCGTGGATGAAGTCATTCACAAGAGCGCTACCTGCTACTAATTTATCCTGGATGGCAAAAAGGGGCGAGCGGAATGAGGAAGTCATTCCTGGATTAACATAACTGGATTCCAAACAAACGATTTAATTTTGAATGCGTTACCCAATACACGCTAAGAGATTAAAAGAAGTTTTCTATATGAAATCAAATCTAAGTTCTTCCATAAAACTTTTTTAGCACTTTAATCATCAAGCTTTTAGAAGCCGAGTAAACCAAAAACGGTGTGAAAATGTTGCAAATTACAAAGAAAACTTTACAGTTCCTTAAATTGTAGCTACCTAATAATACTAGCATTTACTTTTTTTACCATGTACAAACGATATAATGGTAGAAAACTTTCTCGTTTGCTAATCTCACCATCCATCAATTAGACTTGTCGAATTTTGAGCTCTAAGACCTGTCACTGTAGAAGTTGTAATTGCTTTTCTTAAAATCTCAAATGGTTTTATTCGAATGCATTATTTCTTATAAAAACAACGTATGATCTTCTTCTTATCGTATCGATGGTAGCGAAGCGCGACATTGAATATTACTAGTAGTGATCATTCGAATGGGAAAATCATTTACCTTAAAGAGACCCGAGTTGTATGTGCTCGAAAACACAGTCGCAGGTAGAGAATTCCATTCCTGGGCTGTGTGCGTAATAAAAGATGATGAAAAGCGCTTAGTACGCCTGAAGGGAATACCGACCAAGTAAGGATGATATCCCGCCGTACGTCTGGATGTCCGATGGTAAAAGTTATTTGCTGGTGTTATTGATTTTGTTTGTGAAGTGATTTGTCTAGTAACCTTCGTGTTTTCGACTTTCTGATCAATAAATTAAAAAAAGTTATCTATTAAGAGTAAAAATTTAGTTTTATCTAGGACATTTAATACACTGCAATAATCAAATAGAGCCTCGTCGTTATTTCGATATTGTTCTTTAATTTTAAGTATTTTTAATAAAAATAATTTAAAAAGATCGAACACTCAGAAAAAATTCCTTCGATCCGGTCGGATTCCGGACGGTAGTTGGTATAGCGTCTGGCACGGTAAGCTAGAAGACGTCGGTTCGAATCCGGCCGGATCGAAGGAATTTTTTCTGAGTGTTCGATCTTTGTATTAACAGTTATAACAAACTAGTGGCGTAATTTCACAAAAAATAATTGAATATCAATTAAATAAAAATTTAAAATACAGCGAATAGCGACATCTCTCGCCAGGACTCTAAAAACTAAAATTTCATTCAAAAGTCACTTTAAGAAAACTAGTCCGTTAGACACTTAATTTAATTTGTAATTTGGAGCACGTCGTACGAGCACGGGCTTGGTCAATATCACGCGAGTGCAAAAACTGGTTTTTGTGTTGCATTTTACGATATTTGTTGTTTTGCTTTTTTTTGCTACCGAATTCAAAATTATTTCGTAATGTTACACACATTATTCTTTTGTTAATTTTGCCAATTCTATAGTTGCAAGTAAAATAGATTACTTTCTATCGTGCATATTTATAGGTTTATAAGAGGATTGTGAACCACCCAGACAAACCGATATAGGTTAGGGATGTCAAGAAATCATGTGATGTAATATTTTTTAAGTGTTTGGTGAAATAAATAAAGAGTAATTATATGAATATTTTCTATAGAAAACCGACTGACATGCAACTTTGCGAATCCAAACTATGAAGTTTAGATTCGGGCTTATCGTCGCCAATAAGTCTCTTGATACTTCGCTGAGCCTACCCACAGGTGGCTGCATGTCGGAGCTCCACCAGATCATTCACCATGGCCATATCAAAATGTCCCTGTCGGTTACTTATCAGTAGTCGGAAATGACATTTTCCAGAAATAACGTTTGGTCGAAATTTCATAACCTCGAAAGTAGTTTTGAGAGGAAAATGTTTTTTCTTTTAAACCTAACTTAACCTAACCGAACCTAATCGTGTCTTTGCGATAAACATTCAACATAATATGCTGAAAGAAAAACTGTTTCGTTATAATTCGATTTTCGGTGTAATGAAAATTCGAACTAACGTTATTTCGGACAAAAAATTTTCGACTTTGTGATAGGTTACCGTCCCTGTCCCCGAGACTTTTACGGTATTTACCATGCCAGAGAGGGCTAGGTGATTACTTATTTACTTTATACTTATTAATAGCTGTGGCGGTGTAATATTGTAAATAAAATAAATATAATATACTAAATAGTTTAATTTCCAAAATAATAAGTACTTTATTGCAAAAACAGATGTGCCTAGCTTCCAAACTTGGATCCCTGGGTAGCAAAGTGGGTATGCAAACAGTGTATTTTTTTACTCGCGTTGTATTATAGTGTAGGTATTTTCGACTTTGAATGAGAGTGATGTATCTGTTACGTAGTAACTATTAAGTAATCTGTGTCTTTGAAAGAAATCCCTTTATGGGATAAGCTCCCCTTTGTACATTAATATTTTAAATTGTTTTTAAATTTGTAATTTACTTTGTGGTACAAGAAAATGTTTACGTACATACATACAATGTGTGTGTCCACATACATACAATCGCGGGCACAGCTTGTTAGTAACAACATGGTGTAATAATAACGTTCGACCTCTGGGTAAGGAAAGCCCTCGGGCCTTCTTCCTTACAATCACAAACGCTGGGTTCAAGTGAAACGTAAGTAATTTATCGAAATACAGCGAACATTAAATTAAATATTAATTAAATTCTATTTGATATGAAAACCGATATATTTGGTTGTAATTGTTAATACAAATATCGAACATTTCGAAAAAATTCCTTTGATCCGATCGAATTCAAATCAACGTCTTGCCAACTAAGCCACGGAACGAACCAGCGGACCTCACGAAATTTCCTATGTGCTTGTCGGATCTTTGTACAAATTTTTCACCGTAGCGCCATCTATGAAAAATGTACGAAAGTATTTCGTCACCCAGTTAGGTATGTACATTTACAGCTACCAGGCCAGCAGGTCGATTCAGAACCTTACGATAACTCTGTTCTTGACCGATCCGATTTGGTATCGGATCGATTTCTTTTCATTTTTATTCATACTAACCGAATCAAACGTCAATTTGTAGTATTCGAAACGGAACCCAAATGACGTCACACCCGTACGATTACTCGTACTTCTCAACCGGCAAAAGCTACAAAAGTTATTCAGAGCACAGTTATCGAACGAAAGTTACCGAACGTTCGATTGTTTACAAAGCAAGAATATATTATGGAAAACTTTTATTATTTTAAATAAAATTTGGATTTTGTTCGATTTTATTAATTTATTTTAATGCGAGACTAATGCATTCCTTTATATTAAATATTTATTGAAAGAAAGAAAGAAAGAAAAATAGTTTATTTGGTAACCATAATACAAATAGAACGTAAAAACAAAAATTAAAATAACCTTATTATAACATTTACTTAAAATAAAACAGTATTACATTTAAAATGGTACCAAAAAGGTCTCCACTCAGCTTATTTGTAACTAGACGTAGGGAAACATCTCGTTACGCTGATTTTCAGTGAAGCCAACAATTTATAGTTAAACAAAAATAAAGTGGCTTCGACCATGTAAAAAGAAAAATAAAGAAGAATTTAATTTAAATATGAAAATTCAATTTAAAAAAGGAGAAACTGCGAGTACGTGTAGAGTCTGTGTGAGCGTGTATTGTGTGATCACTGTGTTACCATGTATGTGTGGTTGTGATATTAGTGTCAGTAGTGGAATGTCACAATCGCACCGCACGACTGCCAGTGCTGTTGGACACCTGGCTAGATAATAAAATTTCTTAAAAGATAATTTGAAGGATGCAACAGATTTGTAATTTCTTAATGGTGGTGGAATGGTATTGATTATCAGAATGTTTTACCAGTATGACATTCAATTATTTTTTGTGAAATTACTTCACTAGTTTCTTATAAATATTAACTTCGATCTTGCCGAATTTGAACCGAACGTCTCCTAGCAAACCGTATCAGATACTATGGGTCGTATTCTAGAACTCTACTCAATGCTCAAGTCAGGACTTGAATATTGCAGTGAGCACTGAAAATCATACTCAAGTCCTTACCATTAGCGTCGTATTTCCAGTGCTTGTGTTTCCAGTGCAATCCTGACTTGAGCATTGAGTAGAGTTCTAGAATACGACCCTATGTCAATTAAGCAAATATCGTGGTGGTGAAATATTCTCACATTCAATAAAAATTTTACAATATATTTGTTTCGTACATTATTTTTTGAATCTCAAGTTCTTAGTTTTTCCGGGTTGCTACACATAGGAAATGAATTTTTAGTGAAAATACAGCTCCTTGTGAAAGAGTTCGTCCCGCTAAGCAGTAACGTGAGCATTACTGCGTTGCTGTTTCGAAGGGCTGGTGAAATTACTGGCACATGGGACTTGTCAACCTATGTCTCAGCGTGACAGACGCAGTGGTACTCAGATCTTTGCGATTTAAAGCCCTGAGGGGCACTGCAGTTGCTATGGATAAACGTGTGTCTTACCACCACTTACGAATTGCTCGACTCGTCATTTGATATGATAAAAAAACAGTAAATTCTGTAACCTACAAAACAAATGCGAGCCAAAAAACGGGTCGCGCGTGTCTTGAATTCCCGTAGCTCTGTTACCGTATAGTAATTAGTTCGTACCTTACACAATTAGCATAAAATTAATTATGCTTTGCGCAATTTGGATACAAAAAATCGCTTCAAGCTTCCGTTCAGTGGCATTGTAAATTAACTCTTAAGGGTCGATAGTACTTCAGCTCAATGGTAACCTATCATAAACTCGAACTATTTTTTTCCGAAATTTCGAATTTTCATTACCCCGAAAACTGAATATAACGAAAGCGTTGTTCTTTCAGGATATGTTGGTTGTTTATCGCAAAGATACGATTAGGTTCGGTTAAGTTATAATCCAAAGGATATAAATAGGTTTAAATGAAAAAATGTTTGTTTTTTTGTAAAATTTCGAGGTAAATTTATTTTTTCTACGATGAAATTTTTTAGGAATCGTGTTTTCAAACCGTATAGTAGTCGGTGTTAAGTCGGTGTTAAGTTGGTGTTTATCCTCAATTTTTAACCAACTTCAAAAACATAGATAGTCTTACTACAAAATATTTAATAATCACCGTTTTAACATGCGTTTACTTAATCAGTGACTAACTCTTTAAACTTTGTTTAAAACAGTGTTTAACGTATCGTACCACAAAACCATTTTCCACGAAGACATTTTCATAAAGACTACGAAATCCACGAAAGTAATTTTGAGAAGAAAATGTTTTTTCTTTTAAACCTAACTTAACCTAACCTAACCGAACCTAATCGTGTCTCTGCGATAAACATCCAACATATCCTGAAAGAACAACGGTTTCGTTATAATTCGGTTTTTGGAGTAATGAAAATTCGAACAAACGTTTTTTCGGACAAAATAAATTCGAGTTTGTGATGGGTTACCCTCAACTGCGACCGAGGTAGGGGCCACCAATCCTTTTAGTTTTAGTTTTTAGTTTAGTTTTAGTATGGGCGGACCGCGTGCGAATTTAGGTATTTCCTTCGTAATATTAAAAGAAATACACATTTTGAAAATGTACGGAGTAAAAATATGTAGTTTTGTTATTATTTAAAAACTGATGACCTTCCGTGAAGTATTTACGGCGTACTAAGGGTTTATTCGGATTTTTTTTTAACGAGGAAACTACAAGTATTTGTGTTTCTAATGAGTATGATTTATAGTCAAAGTCAAAATCAAAAAAACATTTATTCCATAGGTAAAATTTACACTTGAAAACGTAATTTTTTAAGCTAGGTACTGCTCGTTCACTACGCTGGCCTTCCTGAGAAGAACGAGCAAGAAACTTTAGGGATTGCTCTTTTCAAATAAACTTAAATGCTATGGAATACACTTTCAATCATGATTGTGTGAAATCTAGACTCTTGTTGTCTTTCCGTACTTCTTTATCTAAAACATACTCTTCAATTTTGTAATATGGAGATCTTCTTAAGGAAATTATGTATATTTTTACGGGCATACAAAATGCTTGAGTAAATGTACTGTGACGCCACAGTCATGATACCAGTCTCCTTAAACTTTTCTCTGAGAGATGAATAGAACAATGTAGAATTAATTCTTAAATATCTTATACATTAATTTCATAAGTAAAGCTTTAGTAATAAAGATACAGCAAGGGATTGAACGAACGCAATTATTTCGTAATTAGGAATCGCTGCCTCGGCGCAGTCTTACGATTAGATTTTTTATTTTTCTCAAATTTTCTTCATAGCTCTTGTGACCGCTGTGACCTATATATTTCGTTTGGTGCGTGGAATCTCGTACAACCCAGATATGTAATCGATGACACGTTTTTTGGTATCAAGAATCAATTTGGTGGGAATTCACAAAAAGAGGTTGTTTGCCACACCTGTTACACGATCTGGAGTAAGTGAATTGGCCTCTATGCCAAGAGCGCTTAAGTGCCTCAATGCGATGCTTATCTTTCTCTGTTTGACTTCTTGCTTGGAATCTAAATTCATGGTTTCCGTGGGATACTATCTTTAATCATTGACCAGAGATAGTCACAGTAAAAGTGTTTACTGCTACCATGTATTACGTAGTTCTTAACATTTAAATAGTTTCAATATGACCCTGATAGAGCGCCGCAAATAAAAATATTATCAAATAACAATACTATAAATGATGTCAGCGTTACTGTGTTCCGGTTTTGAAGGGTAAGGATGCTGGTGAAATTATAGGCACATGGACTTGTCAATTTATGTTAACTGTCAGCGACTTGTTCCACCTCCAGCAATGCAAAGTGTAACTTAGATTCCCAAACAATAAGGTATAATTTCTTTGAAAGGCACATTGCGTGGTAGATGCAAAGTAGTATAGACGTCGCGCTGCGCCGCCAACCGTCGCCTACCGTCGCCGACGCAGCGCGGCTTTTCTCTTTTGATAGAAGCAATATATACTTTATTTAGTAGAGAATATGTTCTATAGTATATTGCATTTTATAAAGTGCGCCTACCACAGCTCTCTGCAGCCCGCCGGCCGTCGCTTACTGCATCTTTGTTTTCATTTATTTGTTTAATCAAGCCTAATGGTGACAGGTGCAGTGGCAGTGACCCTCAGATCTATGCGACATCAGGCGCATGCCTTGTTCGTCCCGTCACTTGATATTATATATAAAAAAACTGGTTAATATATTAAATAGAGTATTAGGAAATGAAACTATTTTTCCGGATTTAAATCGCGTATATTTGTTTTTTCAAACAAACCGACGTTTCG
>NW_020653856.1:1909376-1936649 GCF_003589595.1 Hyposmocoma kahamanoa
TGAACTTAATAAAAATTCATTCAATAAAATAATTTGTAAAACTTAATATAGCGTAAATTGGAATGTTTTCTTTGTAAAATTAAAAACAAGATATTTAATTAATAACTATTGTAACTATAGTGAAAAAATAGGGTGGTTTGCATTAATATTAGACATAACTGGTTGAAGACTGTACCACCTCAGTCAACCGTGACCATGGGACCTGTAAAGGGCCCGAAACGTCGGTTTGTTTGAAAAAACAAATATACGCGATTTAAATCCGGAAAAATAGTTTCATTTCCTATACATTCTATTTATTTTAAATTTCTTATCAAGGCTGTATTTTGTTTGAATGCATTACTTTAAGAATAGGTAAAAGGTAGTGTGTGAATATGAATGAAATGTAACGTGAAATCAGCCTGCAAATTTTTTTGTATATACAGGCTGAATATTTGAAAGTGGGACATACTTCTAGAGTGTGTTATATTCCTGATTCTGAACCGTAAGAAATACTTAACTAATGAACTTTCGCCATGCCGAACTGTGCATTTGATTTTTTTTATATAATATCAAGTGACGGGACGAACAACTCGTGCGCATGGTGGTAAACGACGCGCCTGTCCATAGCAGTTGCAGTGTCAATCGGAGTTTTAAATCGCAAAGATCTAAAGGGCATTACAACTGCGCCCGTCAGCCTGAGACATAAGTTGACAAGTCCTATGTGCCTGTAATTTCACCAGCACCCTTCTAAGCTGGAACGCAATAATGGCAGTACTTCCCTGGATGAGCTCTTTCACAAGTATTATGGTCTGGTTTGCCTAGATGATCAAAAAAGCTATATTATGAGTTTAAGCAATTTTTCGTATTACAACTCCTCAACATCTTACTCCGTGAACAGATTGATTATATTTATTCAATAACATTAAATCTATCGACAAACTCGTTGAGATTTTCGTCACGTGTCACGTTTGCGCTGTCGTCACGATATCGCGTAATACCAAAAATTTTCTTCGAAACCATTACTCGGTTTTTTGTTTCAACGTTTATTTATATTTTCTTACAAATTTTGCTTTACTCGCTTTTTAACCATTTCTTTATAACAGATTGTAAAGCGACAACCAAATGGTAGCCAAGGGCAAAAGACACAGTTTTTTTATTCATAAAAAGGAGGAGGTTATACGTTCGGCTGTATGCATGTTTTACGATTTTTCCGTCAATTGTGAACCGATTTTGAAAACTCTTTTTTGTTTGAAAGTTTTGTTATACTCTCGAGGTGGCACCTGATGCCGACGATGCTGTTCCGGGTTCGTTTCGGTTTCTCCTTGACTTCTTCTTGAATAGAATCAATTGTTATAAAAAATCGAATTGGAAACGCATTAGGACATCACTAAGTGATTGGAATTCGAGCTGTCGAAATTTAAATAAATTTTCGTAATAACCGTCAAAGGACTACCACTTCTATCTTCATCCCACTGATATATTATTATAATTACTATTAAGTAACAATCGTTATAAGCTAAATTAACAGTTCACAAACTCTAATCTAGCTTAACTAAATATTCCACGGTTTAGTGTTAATTACTGTCTCTGTACGTACTCTGCGCGCAGGATAAATTACCCGAGAGCTGTGAACAGCTGGCGGCGCGTCGTTATCTTGCGATTTGGATACGCTAGGGTTGGAAAAGGTCGATAGATTTGTCGATATAAGATTGGCATTAGAAAATCCTTTTTGTTTTTCTAAGAACGCTGCATTCTGACTGAGTAAAGCAATTTTGTAATCCCGTATATAGTCGTTCGTCAGCAGGTAAACTACGTGCCTGTCCATGACAGTGGCAGTTGCACTCAAATCTTTATATCACAAAGACACCCTGACACAAGTTGACAAGTACCGTGTTCCTGTAATTTCACCAGCATCCTTACCCTTCTGAACCGGAACGCAGTAATGTTCACATTACTGCTTGGCGGCAGAAATAGGTAAGGTGGCGCTGCTGGACGATCTCTTTCACACGGACCTCAATTGCTACAATACTACTTATACTTATATTACAAAAAATTAACTTCAAGTGCAAATTGTTAACAAATTATTAGAAATATTTTGTTTAAGTTGATAATTTCCTTCTAGCATGCAAAGGAATGGGAGCTAGTCTGGCCGTTATCACGCACAAAACACACTAAATAGATGTAAATGATAATAGACAAATAAGCAAAAACACTTTATACTAGTTCCTGGTTTCAGTTTCCGATATATCTCTTATGCGGAAAGTTTATTGCAAATATATATTTTGTTACAATTTATTATTTTGGTTTTAGTGATGTTTATCTCCTAAGTTATTTAATAATGCATAATCACGTCGAATAATATATAATCCTAAGTAGTGTTGTTTTTCCAAGACATTCTAAAAACGTAAACGTCGATATTCAGCATCATGATAATTTTCCCTCACTATTTCCCAATGACAAAGATCGTCGGATTATGGACGGTGTCATATTGAAAGAGTTACAGCATCCAGATTTTATTACCCCATTTTCGCCTCCTCAATTTTGTTCGCGACTTTTCAACTAACTGTCATTTAAACTTCTTTTTAATGTAGTCCTTATCAGGGGCTGAGGTTGTTTTTGAGAATGTTTTAAGTTTAAATTAAATACGTATTTGTCTTTTAGATTTATGCTAAATCATCATCATCGACCCATTGTTACATCCCATTACTGGGTACGGATCAACAACGGCAACTGTCCCGGACTGAAGTATCGCCTCTCCTTGAAATGGACTCAACGTAACTGCCGAAGTTCAAATTGGACGACAGGTCCAATCAAGTCAATCCTTCTGGTTGTGTGCCACGCCGTTCTGATTTTCACACAGAAATAAATCTCGATAGACCGGCGATGTGGATAGACCCCAAATGCTTCCTCGGTACGCGTCTTTTCTCGTTACAGTGTACTTGAAGCAAATTTCAAGCAAAATGCCATATTGTTCTGTTTCTAACTGTCTAAATAAAAGTCCGAGTGTCACTCGGACGAAAGGAGGCACCTCCATTCCCGATTAAGCCATTTTCAATTACTTAAATTGTTTCGATCTTTGTATTAATAATTATAACAAACTAGTGGAGTGATTTTACAAAAATACCGATCTCAAAAGTCATTCGTCCCCTAGTTTTCCACCCTTAGAGGTGGAATATTTTCTGCAAGTACTCTGAGGTACCCATTTTAGTACAAAAAAAGAATCATCAAAATCGATTCACAAATCGCCGGAGTTATCGCTTAACATACATACAAAAAAAAAACATACAGTCGAGTTGAGAACCTCCTCCTTTTTTGAAGTCGGTTCAAAAATAATCTACCCCCATGGTTGTGCAACATCCTGGTTGATTACTTAAATCTTGTTTTAATGAAGTATACAAAAAAAAGTAAAATAATTGAAAAACTTATATTACAATCAAAATATAACTAATTTGGTACCAGTAGAGCTCCTTGTGAAAGAGTTCGTCCAGGGAAGTATTGCCACCTTACCTATTTCTGCCACCAAGCTGTAATGTGAGCATTACTGCGTTCCGGTTTTGAAGGTTGCTGGTGAAATTACAGGCACAAGAGACTTGTCAGCTTGTGTCTCGGGGTAGCGTGCAGCCTATAACAAATTAAGTTTGACATCTACTCTCATGCCTAACGTCGTGGAATGGCACGTGTGAAGTAGTGATGTAGTGAATATAATTATGGATTTATCGAGTAAATCTTGAAGACACTATTGTAAGTTTTTTAGTAGTCCTGTATCGTTATGGTAGTGAAATAAAACATTATCAATTAAAATTAGTTTTGTTGTGGATCAATTAGTGTTATCAATCTGTAAAGTCTATTATTTGGTATTAGTATTTATACATAGCGTCTTTCAATTAAATTACGTACCTACCTATTAAAATGTAATGTTTTTTTATTACATAAGCAACAAATATCGATACCTATAGATTTCAACAGAATGTCTATGTTACTTCACTAACTGTGCACTTTCAGAGTGCAGAGGGTCACGTGGTGAGCGGAGTTTTTCAAAAAAATTACACTTTTGATCCCTTGCAAAAATTGCAACATGGCTGTTTGTGATTTTCAAATTAGAATCAGTTTATAAAAGTTCGTTTTTGAAACTGGTCCTAACTGATGAAGAACATCGCTCACACTGATGGTCGAGGCTTCGGAAGCAATTGAGAGGCGTTGATGCAACCAGTGGGTGCTACCGCATTTGACACAAAATCTGATTTTTTTGTCATTGACTACATAAACTACACTTCAAATATATTATACTTTTTTGCGATTTCTTTGTTAAGTTAATATAAAAAATACGTGTTTTCAATTATTTTTTATTGTGATTGGCGTTCAAATTTTTTTATCTTGCCTAAGTTTGGGAACTTAGTTTAACGCATAATATACCGGCAGCATATCTACATTAATAAACATGCATAGGTACATTACGATACGAATACAAACGTTCAATTAGCCAATTCACCAATTAGAACTAATTAAACCCCACCTCTGCGGTATAACAAGTCAATCCTGGCGGTAAATAATTAACTGAACACACATCAGCAACCGTAGGGGATATACACGGTATCTAAGAACTCGACAACAAAACTCGTGAAGATTTTCCTTTTTTTTTATAAAATCAAGTGATGGTACGAACAAGTCGTGCACCTGATGATATGTCAAAGTCAAAGAATCATTTATTGTATAGGTAAAATAAATTTCAACTTGAAAACGTCACATTTAAGCTATTTTTAAGCTACTGCTCGTTCACTACGCTGACTTCCCTGAGAAGAACGAGCGAGAAACTCTAGGGATTTCGTTGAAAAACCAAATACAAAGACACGACGCAAGCACATAGAAAAATTCGTGAGGTCCGTTGGTTCGTTCCGCGGCTTAGTTGGTATAGCGTCTGGCACGGTATGCAAGACGTCGGTTCGAATCCGACCGGATCGAAGGAATTTTTTCTGTGTGTTCGATCTTAATTAAACTAGTGGAGTAATTTCATAAAAAATAATTGAAGTTGTGGAATACACGTTAAATCAAATTTGTGAAAAATCTGGAGCCATATCGTCTTTCCATACATCTTTATCTAACGCGTAGTCTTCTAGGTAAGCTACACGTCCCATAACAGTTGCTATACCACAATGAGCTTTAGCTCGCAAAGATTTGAGGGGCACTGCCACTGCGCCTGTCATCCTGAGACATATTTTGGAAAGGCCAATTTGTGTCTGTAATTCCACCAGTACCCTGCACACATTACTGCTTGGCGGGACAAATAGGTAAGGTGGCAGTACTTCCCTGGACGGACTTGTGACGGTGTGACCTCCTTTCACGGTCATCTCACCTCTTTGTATCACCTCTCTCCGCTTGTATCCTATCATTTTTTATTTTACATGTATTTAAATTTGAATTGTTCCATCTTCCTTCTCTTTCTCATTCTCATTTTGTTTTCGTACCACGGTCACTCCCAGCTCGACCGCGACAAGAGTCGGAGCGTTAATAAGCTAATCATGTTTAACATTTTATAAGTCTACAGCCTTCTTGTATCTATTTCTGTTTCTATTTCTGTAATTCAGTTTCTCGGCCCTTTTGGGGTAAGTGTACTTATTCATTAAGTTAAGGAGTGTTTTATATTGTTGTACCTGTTTTTCTATATATACCTTTTTATTGTTACAGTCTTACTCCTTTCTTAACAATTCTTTAATAAATTTTGTGGACCGGAAGTTTCCTATTTCATTGCCGTGAACATCTTCACGGCTAGTTAGGGTTACAACCCTTTCAGACTCTTTCACAAGGAGCTCCACTGGAGCTTTCCTGTTCGATACAAATGCCAATTGTTCATTGGTTTCTGAAAAGTTACAAAAATTGGACTCTGTTCAAATGTATGTACGAAAAAGCAATGAGTAAGCCGTAAAATTAAACTTATTAACTTTGTAATTTGAAATTTTGAAGCCCTTTAGGTTTTGATAGATTTTTTGGGCATTGGCAATAAGTCTGCAGGCGGGAGCGTCCAGTCCCCCATGATGGAAAAGGGAAGGCGGAATTAAATGGTGCAATTCCACCGCATACTTTCCATGATATAGTCTGTACAATGTGGACATCATCATCGTCATGTGATGATGTCTAGTATATTATGCCGTTCTGGGTGGAGGCACTTTGTGAAAACTCAGGTGATAAAATTTGAGGAGCAGAGAATGTCAGACCTGGACGCGAAGCGTGATGCTCTCCAGGCTAAGACACCTGCAGCCATCTTTTATTGCTATGTTGACGGTGTCGTTATGTGTCGCCACTGTTTGCGAACATTTACCAATAAGATTGGCTACTGTAGCCATCTAAGGGCACATGAAAGAGCGAACAACCGTCGCTATAATTCTAAGCAATAGCAGTCGCTGTAGCCGAAACCGGCTAGGACATTCACGCACACACTGTTTACTTTAGCTTCTCGTCAAAGAGTTCGTCCAGGGCACTTCTGTCATCTTACCTATTTCTGCCACCTAGCAGTAATGTGGGCATTATAGCGTTCCAATTTTGAAGGCTATGAAATTACAGGCACATGGGACTTATCAACTTATGTCTCAGGGTGACGGGCATGGTGAAAGTGCTCCTTAGATCTTTGTGATTTAAAGCACGTGGCCCTGCATCTGTACAGGCATGTCGCTTACCACCAGGTGAACGACTTGTTCGTCCCGTGGTTTGGTTTAAAAAATCTATTATACGCCCGCTACAGGGTCACGATGGTCCAATGCCTGTTGGGGATTTGACATGTTTTTTCAAGGTTTGTGACCTTTCTTCGGTGTTGTCCTTCAGTGTTAGCGAGATCGTGAGATATTGTTACTAAACATCTGAACCGTAGACCTCGTTTGAGGAGAAACCGTTCTTCCACTTCATTACCCCCGCTTTAACATTATACGCTATCAATATCCCCAACATCATAGACACCCTGTTTGTCATTAGCTGTAACGTAAGTGTGTCTAGCGCAAATGTTCTAGCGGGAAATTTGTAGGAAATTGCTCTTAGTTAGGTGCATTAATGTCGCAAGTATAGTGTGAAAAGCGGAACTCTTTGAGAAGAACGAGCAAGAAATTCTAGGGTTTGCTCTTTTCAAATAAACTTATATATAATAATATAATATGTAATATCATTTTTCAGTTAAAATACTTTTAATGTAACTTTTAAACTTAGGAAATGCTAATCTTAATATATACTCCGGAATCTTATTGTAAAAACGTATACAGTTCCCCATAAAATAATAGTTTAGCTTAGTTAAACGAAATCGTGGTACCAAGACTTTGGACTTAGTTCTAAGTTTAATATTACATGTATATATTATATGTATAACATTTTTCTTAATGAAATTATGTACATTTTTACGGGCATACAAAATATTTGAGTAAATGTACTGTGATGCCAGTCATGATACCAGTCTCCTTAAACTTTTCCCTGAGAGAAACCCGAGAATATAAACGATACACAGAACGAATCGCTCGTTTTTGCAACACAAATATGGTTTGTATATCTGCCGCTTTACCCCACATGAGAATCCCGTAGGATATCATACCATGGATGTAACTAAAGGAAATTAGTCTAGCAACATCGCAAAGCTCACGTATTCTACGGACTGCGTATACAGCAGAGCTTAATCTGCTATTTATATTTAGTTATTTTGTAATAAATTTAAGAAATGGTTCTTTATCTTATTTTTAATGTTTATTTTATTAATTTTTTGTTTGAGAGTTAGAGGCAGGTCGTTTATAAGTTTTGGTATTTGATACTTTAGTTGTTGTTTACCGTAAAGATTGTTAAAACATGGAACCTTTATGGTAACGTTAGAAGCGCTACGTGTATTTTTGTCTATTATCTTATAGTTGTAAGTGACATATGTGGAACAAGATTTTGTGCTTTATGTAATTAGAATAATAGACATTTTAATATTCGATGTATATATGTTACGCGATAATTCCGGTATTTGTGAACCGATTTTCATGTATCTTTTTTTGTTGGAAAGGGGGTACTTCCATAGTGGTCCCATTTAATTTTGAAGAAAATCATCCACCTCGAAGGGTGGCTTGTTCACGCATGAAGATTCATTTTTATTATAAATAGCGCCTAACTTTAGTTTAGGAGCAATTACTTTAATGGTTGATTTTGCTATTTCTCCAATTCAAGGCGTTTTTCTCTCAATATACTTTGAGTAGTGAGAACTGATTTTTATTATCTCCAGTATCAACTCCTGTATAGTGGCGAACTAGGGGATTTTTCAATAAAACTTAGCAAATAGACGTAATTCCACGTACTTTTGAGGTCGGTTTTTTTAGTACTCTGTACTGAGATTATTAACAGTAGCAGATTTGGTTTCATTGCGTTAATGCAGTTATTCGCGATCGAACCACAAATGACAGGTATTAAATCAGTGTTGCTGTGGTGTTGCCAGGGCCCTTGAGTCGAGAATCACATTTCGTTACCTGAAAAGTTATATTTTTGTGTGCAATAGTTACATTTTACAAGTTCATTTCCTTAATTAAAAAATGTAATGTAAAAGACATATATATACGCCTAAATCCTAAAAATAACAGGTAAGCATAAGATTTTTTCTTTGTATCAAAAATAATGCAGCTGGGAGAATGCGACAAGCGTGTTGCGACGCGTTACTTTTGAATAACAATCGCTACAAGCCGTTTACTTAGGACATTGGAGAAATCTAAGGACTCATTATCACATACTGATAGAAAAACTAAACGGTTTAAGGGTTCGCTAGAAGGATAACCAATGAGATAATTATTTTCTTTTGCCGCAGCCTCGTTTGTACCGAAGTAGATTAATAGAAGGGATAAAAGCGTCTTGGGTTTCGAGAGGGTAATTGATTTAGGGGCGAGTTACTGAGAGCTTTATTGTTTTGTTGTCGATGGCTTATTAACAAGTCAATAAAGAAATGGCCAGAACGCGATCTTTCTAAGTTGTAAGCATGTACGTAATATAAAAGACTTTCGTGAAATATATATACGTAAAAATTATATGAATAGAACCCACAGACCACATAAATGTCTTCACTCGTATGTTAGGAAATTAAAACGTGTTACTAACCTAACCGCTCACGCGATGCGCTCATCCTACCGCAAAATGGCGGCTATTTGGTTTCGCAAATTAGAAAAGGATTCAGTTTAAATACAAGTTAAAGTAAATAAAAATTATTATTCTGCATTGCTAAATAAATACCCTCCGTACTACAACAAAAACATCTCAAATAAAATGCAGTAATACACCGCAAATCCTGCACTTAAAAAGCACTAATGAAATTTTTGGTGTACTTGGGTAAATATGATAATATTCCGTATGAGTGGTTCTAACGTTTACCATGAAATTACTCCTTAAAGTATAGTTTATAAACATTTATATTCAGGGTAAACTTAAAAAACGCTACTTACGGTATGTTTTCAATAAATAAACACCGAAATCACCAGCCCAAACAATAACACACACGATTGTCGTGACGTATTTTTGAAGTTGTTTATTTTTTTTAAACGACAGACCCAGGCATTAAAAACTTTATGGTTTGCTAGAGTAGTTACCGAAATAGCAATTAGTATTAGTTCTTTTACCTGTTATAACTTCGATATCCGATAAATCAGTATAAAATCATCACCGGCACCTCTAAGTATGGTATGCGTCTACGGCTGCATGTATCGCGTGAGCGGCTAAAACCGGCCCTCTCAGCTTATGGCTGCTAACAGACCTCGACTGCGTGGAGTTCATAACGAATTCACGCCTTAACTGTATGCAGACGATTTCGACTGCTCGAAGTTGGTTTTGACTGCGAAGTGAAGGTGAAGTCGTTATCCGAGTCCTCGACTGCATGAGGTTTGATAACAACTTCACGCGTTAAGGAATGTGTGCGTGTAAATCTTTTAATTTTGTTAGTTCGTTGTTGATACTTCTTCATAGAGAAGCAGTAAGCGGCACCTGTAAAGAAAGCGCTTGGTGTTCGCACTATGAAGCCCATGAAGAAAAAAAGCAATGGAAATGCTGTCGCCAAAACGTACACAAACAAATGATAAACACTACGAAATCTTGATAATGATTGGTTATAGTTTGTAATTAAAAAAAACAACAACTTCTGAATTTAAATTTTTATTAAATTGATATTCAATTTTTTTAATGTGAAATTACTCCACTAGTTTGTTATATACGCTTAGAAAAAAATCGATCCGGCCGGACTCGAACCGGCAATTACAGTGAATAGCAACATCTCTAGCCGGGGCTGGTAGCTGTAAAGATATCTAACTGGGTGACGAAATACTTTCATACATTTGTCATAGATGACGCTACGGCTAAAAAGTAGTTGAAAAACCAATTACAAAAATACGACAACAAGCACATAGAAACATTCGTGAGGTCCGCTGGTTCGGCCCGTGGCTTAGTTGGCATAGCGTCTGCCACGGTATGCTAGAAGACGTCGGTTCGAAACCGGCCGGATCGAAGGGTTTTTGTCCGAGTGCTCGATCTTTGTATTAATAATTATAACTTCTGGATTGTTAATATAATTTATACTTTACCCAGTGGCTATATCGTTGAAACTTCAATACTTTCATTACAAGTTACGACGATTTGATTTTATATTGAAATGTTATTCAATGTGCTGCCATCTTGCGGCCAGTAGCTGGACTACGATGAACGATTAATATCAGAACCAATTCGATAAACAGAATATTGAAAATTTATTAAATAAGACTTACCGATGATATGAACTACTGTAACGGGTATTATTTTTGGTGCAGCTATCGTTTTTGCACTCAAAAACAGTACAATAAGGCATTTTTCTGTGATTTTAGGGAAAATGCGCGAAAGAATGGCACAACCATACCATACAAAGCGAAAATGGCGGTGATAGCATATTATCTTTTTTCGACACTGCTTACTTCTGTGTCCTTCTTGAAAGCACTTGAAGCACTTATTTCCTATCTTCTTTATTCTCTCTTCCATAGTTTTAAAAGTATTACACTGGTCATTATAATGTCCACCATCACAGAATATGCAGGACCTACGTGTCCTTTTCACATTGCTATCTGCGCCAGTTGTAATATTTCGCTTCAATTGTATTTTGTCAGCTGTCGATGTTCCAGTTTTTACCTTATTGTTATGCCAGTTCTGTATAGTCCTTAATTATGTCCGTTGATACTTCAGCAATCTTATCAATGTAGCGGAGGACTTCTTCCTTGAACTTTGATGTGACTACACTCAACTCACATTTGATCCTCTTGACTTCTGATAAATCAGCTCCTCCATGTTCAACCTGTCTCAACAGCGTGAACTCAAGTAAGTCTGTCGAGACCTAATGTTGGTACGCGTCCGATGCTAACTAACCATTTCTACGGTATTTATTGTTAATCCATAAAGCAAACGGGATACCCCGTACTGTCATAATTCGAATATTTCATTTTAAGTCAAACGCCGTTACTGTGCACGAAAGGGTTAAGCAAGCTACGGATAATCGATTGTATTTGCGTTCGACAATCAGGCCGACTAAAAGTAGGACATGTGCGAAAACCGTTGTTATTTACAATTTACGAACAATGAGAAATTTATAGATGAGATATACAGATGACGTGAGGTACGAGTGTGACCGCTGAAGCTATTAAACATTTCACACGTCATCGGGTAATAAGAACTTCAGAACTGGTTCAATTTTGATTTCAATTTATTCATTTCTTTGTGATGACTGAATGAAAGGATGATTAAATAATTAAATGATAAAATGGCTGAATGAGTGACAACATGGAATAATAATGTAAGTGTATTAGAATAAGACAATGAACTTACAACAGACAGCTTCATTGCAAAGCACCAAATTTCTTGGATATAATAGAAAATTAGAAGATGCAAACGCGTTTTGCTTCTCTCTCTCTGTTTGTTTTGCTCGTCAGGATCCATAACTGGCTTTAAACGTATTTTTTAAGTATTATAACTTGAGCATTTATGAGTGACGTAAGGGCGGAGGACGAGTGTTGCGAAACGCGGGAAAACTAAAATCCTTCGCCCACTGTACCGAATACACGTGTGTAGATCGTGATCGATCGAATCAAAATGATTCGAACAGCAACTGTGACCGAATAACCCAGGTTACAAGCTTCTAAATAACCCGATCATTTTAGAGGTTTATGGGTCATTCGACTTTATCACTACAATTTTATATATTTTTCAACAATTCACATAACAATAAAAATGGAAGTAAGTTAATTTGCCACTCCGCGAACCCAGTGAAGGTTAAATTGTGCAAAATAGCAGCGCTTGTGTTGAATATTTTTTCATGCAGTTAATTGTCCCACCCTCTCTCCACATAAAATTAATAAAATAAATACACAAGCGCAACTGTAGTCACAAACCATCACCAAAAATATACCCGACACGTGTTTCGCCTCTCCACGAGGCATCCTCAGGGGCTGTTGACTGTCGACCCTCGGCCGAAGAGTGAGCTCGTTCAGAACGGTTGGTGTATTTATACCCCGCTACACCCAGTGTTGCTATTGTTGAAACCCGAAAATACCTGTAATAAAGGTGATGATGCAAAATTCAGTTCATTAATTATACAACCTCCTGTTGTTGTACCTAATTATTTCCATCTGTTCTAAGATTCACATAACAATTCACATAACACTCAGTCTGGAGCTTACAATATTATTGTGGTCTTATTCACTCACACGTGAAGTTCCCACTTACGACACGGTTCGCCTTGTCACTCTTTATTTGGGTCAAACATTTGTTCGATCGAACCAAAAAGTCAAGCAATCGGACAACGAGTCAACGGGTCAACGGGTTAATGGGTGTAAGTTGAGTCTATCAATCATTCATCCTAATGTGTGGCGTAGTGTCCATTACATGGTAATTTTGTAAGTTTAATCTGTTTTTCAGTATGTTGTGATTATTTATGAGTGCACTAGCGAATATTAAAATATTAATGTATAATAAATTAGTAATTTTGAATGCACATAACTTTTTTGTTATGTATTTTTGTTTTGTAGGTGTTAATTTACTTAAAAGAAATTTTAGTGTCCTAAGTGTGTTTTATCAATGATGCATTTAACTTTATACACATTACTCATCAGCAGGAAAAAAATAAAAGCTAATTGTATAATTTAACATTTTGAAACGCCATATGGAAGCATCGTGAGCGACAAGTGACCCGCTAAAAGATCGAACATATGATCGAATCATTTGACCCGATTACATTACGCATGGGTCATGATCGACTCGGGTTATCAAAAATGATCGATCGACACAGGTCTAGTACCGAACTTGCAACGAGAAATCCGAGGGTAAATAGGTCCCCGATTCTACCAAACCACAAACCTGAAAAGTGTTACCAACGACGAAACGTTTTATACCCGACTAAAATTCCTTTTATTGGATAATGAATTCTACAGTGGCGATGAGTTTTTTTTTAAACAATTGTAATTTTGTTTTTCTAGACTTCGTTGTATTTTGACAGGCAGTACCTAGTTTATTTTATATTCATAATTTATTGTTTACGTTAGTGACGATCATAATTATATTTTGACATTGTATTTTTTAATTGTAATATTGTGATATTGATAATATGAAATAAATGATCCCATTGTAATTTAGCATAACTTCCGGAATGACTTATAAAAATAAATAAAAAACTGATTATATTGACGATGGTGAGTGGAACTTTTTGTGAAGCTCTATATTTCATGAACAATGAGTGGAAAAATGATGATAAACGATGACGAAGTCAGTGGTTGAACATCCGCTAATTAAATATAATAATAGATAAATAAAAGCGCTTTTCTCAAACATGTTCGGAAATGTTCAGTTTTCATTTGAAGAAAGAACACGTATAGAGCTCGATTTTTGCCATACACAAAATTGAAAATACTATTTTCTCTTGGGCTTACCCCCGAAATCCGTATGTAAAATAGTTTTTAAAGTTTACGCTAATAGCATTTTATGCAATACAAAACAAAAAACCAAAGAGACAAAATATAAGTGTCCGTGATTGGCCAAGTGCCGCTTATATTTTAACCAATCAGGAGGCACTATAGAGTTTTGTTTTTAAATAGTTAAATTTTTGCCAAATGGTGACGAGTTTGTACCTGTTAGGGAACATTTTGAGATATTATTAATAAAATAATTTTAATTATTTCACAAAATATAGTGACATTATTCTGTTCAAGTTCACAGTGACGCGTTTAAGGAGACTTTTTCAGTTAGCAAAAATACGATTTTTTTTAAACTCATTATAGTTTTGTTAATAGAACTATAATTAACCTTTTCAGTTCAATAGCGAATAGCATTGACAATAGAATTTTAATTCAGAACTAAAAAGAGCGCCATTATGATATGGTTATACAATTATAATTGACAGATTGAAGTACAGGACTAGAAAAGAAAAGCTACATTGCCAAGTCGTTCGTCGCGTTTTTTTTAAAATTGTATTTTGAAAAGTTCTATGATTTAAAAAAAGTGCACAATACATTCACTTTTATTCAGAAAAGCCTCGGTGGAAACAGCAATTACAACATAACAATTTAGCTCTAAATAACATCGTTTGTAAAATCTATTATGTGCATAAAATTTAAAAGCTTCAGCGCCGTTTTTCAGACCCTACCCTTTTGGGGAAACTCGCTCGTTTTACGGCAGGTATATCGCGTATAACGCTTTTCGAATAAAACTATCACAGTAAATGCAGTAAACTGCTACTAAATACAGTAAATATTTGGGGTACGGGTGTAATTATGGGCACATGGGACTTGTCAACTTATCGAACGTGAACTGGCAACCGGTACTATCTCAATTTTCTAAAGGTTTCTCGTGTTAATACCATTTTATAATGAATGCCCAGAATCCAGAATCGGCTTCATGAAATTTCTTTTTTCATAAAAAATAAGTGCGCATTTGTGCTCCATCTCACCTGATGGAAAGTGACGATGAGATCGAGGTTGTAGCATGCACACCTAAGTAATGCCTATTCACTCTCGCCTTGAAAAGGCCCAAGTTATAGCGTTCGGGGAACAAGTCTGCAGGCAGGGAATTCCACTCCATAACCGTTCGCCATATGAATGTGGAAGCGTAACGTTTCGTGCGAATCTTTGGAATATCCACAAAATAGGGATGGAACCCTAGTCTACGCCTACACAGAAAAAAAGGAATTGTACTAATAAAAAAAGAGCAATTTCTAAAAATATTTGCTAATTCTGAAGAAATATTTATTAAAAGTAATAAATTATTGTCATTACAAAAATAAAAGTAAATAGGCATTATTTAGGTGTGCATGCTCCATTATCGACCTCATCGTCACTTTCCATCAGGTGAAATGGAGGTCAAATGCGCACTTATATTTTATATTTAAAAAAAACTTAAAAAAACTGCGTTTGTGTGGCTTTGTAAACAAGTCGGTTTACGGTTTTATTCCCGCGTCTCCATCCGCGCACTGAAACGTGCGATCTACAACGACATTTGTCAACGTTATCCTCGATTCTTGAGAGACAAATGACCTCACTCGCCCCATTCATGATTTATTTCTTTTCTGTACACTTTCTTTTTTCGGGGCTTTCTTTGTCCTGAGACGCTGTTTGGATTTTAAGGTCATAATGTACAGGTGCGTAGATAATATTATGTACTGTTATTCCGTGTCTTTTGAATAAATAAATAAATAAAATTAAATAGGACCTTATTAATGCAACACACACACATACACGCATATATATACAGAAAATCGCCTTCAATACAATCTATTAATAAACGATGACGTGGTGGTCGATTCAGAACCATATGATTACTTAATTGGCGACCGATTTCTTTTAATTTTTATTCGCGACACCCGAATCGAACGTCAAACTGTCGTATCCGAAACCGAACCGAAATGACGTCACACCCGTACGATTACTCAAACTTCTCGACCGACAATGGCTACAAACTTTATTTAGAACGTCCTGTCGTTTACAAAGCAAGAATGTAATATGGAAATATCATATTATTTTAAATAAAGTCTGAATTTTGTTCAATTTTATTAATTTATTTTAATGCAAGACTAATGCATTCCTATATTTTGGCCTTTAAAATGTTAAAAATGTTTTATAAAAGGATTTTTGTATGACGGTTTGTACCACGGTATGACTTTTTTTTCCCGATATTTCGGAATGGTTGCACGCTCCATGGTCACGGGTTGACTGGACGGCGGCAGATGACAGCTTTAAGAGCAGACATATCTGTCTACCCTCTTGCGCTGTCGACGACTACCTTCATCGCGATTTGTTGTGGCGTTACCATTGTCACTCACTTTTTTTACACAAACCACACTCACTGTATCCACACGCGAAACTGAACTCGAGGTATTTTTGTTTTTATTACTGCACGCACTAAGGACCGGATTCCATGCACTGGACAGTTGGAGCGTGCAACCGTTCCGAAATATCGGGAAAATAAAAAGAAGTCCGTGGTAAGAAACCTGATACTAGTGATAATCACTTGGCAAATTGATGTAATTCCACGAATATTTGAGGTTGTTTTTTTTTTGTTACAACGGAAAGAGCGTCCGTGTAAAGGCTAATACGCGGTCATTCCCTTTTCCTTCCAACGTCTTTACACGCGAGCTCAATCGCGTACGATTGCTGTATCGCGTCTGTGTAAAGCCCGCTGTTAAAGATAAAGATAAATTTATTTTCTATAAAAATTTAACCTGTATACATGAAAAAACACTTAAGAAACTAAAATCAGTAAAGGTACATTTACACAAGAACAAGATGAAGATGGCTGAACAAGTGAAAGATCTGGAGCTAGATCTTCAATCGCGAACAAAAGACCTACTTTCTACGCAGAAACAACTAGAAGAACTTTCAGCTGCAACTAATAAGCTGGGTACTGTGTATAGAGAACTTACTCAAGTCCTTCTTCAGGATGACCTTAGTGAAACAGATGATCCGGTAGAAATAAATCAAACTCCATCTCCACCACCCAGATCATCAACGCAACCATCACGTGCATCGTATGCCAGTGTTGCTGCAGGAAAATGTATCTGCTCCACTACAACTGAAGAAGCTCGACACAGTCAACAATCAACCAAGACTATTAGAACTCCTACCAGGCCATCCAGAAGAACGGTAGTTTTTTCCGATAAAATAGGCGTAGGACTAGGCCACCACCTAAGTAACCACTTAAAACAAAGGGTAGTCAACTATTGCTATCCAGGAGCTACTTTTAGTCAAATTATTACACTGTTAAGTGGTTGCAACTTTGATAAATATATAACAGTGATTCTTATAATAGGTGATAGTAATAACATTAGTAAAAAAGAAGTAAATATTAGCATTGACGTGTTCTTGAGAATTCATGTGAAGTGTGGGTGTAAATTCATAGTGAGTGCATTCCCTTACTGCGCTAACCTAGGCATCGCTCATAATAAGTATATATATATCATAAATTCGCATATTCATAATTTGACTTGCCGTCATAGTGACGTTATATTTAGTTTTGACATTAATAAGTTCGTATGGAACTTCAAACTTTTTGAGGATAATTTACTTTTACCCATAAGGTATCTGAGACATATAGCTAGTTTGCTATCTTTTAATATTAAGGACGCTGTTATAGAAGATATAACAAAGTCCCACGACAATGCTCATACTTTAAGTAGCAACAGTATACTTATTACTAACCATAATTTAAACAGAAAAATACAACAACAGAAAAGTCTAATCTTTTCCATATAGTACATAAAAATATTCAAGGCTTTTCTGGCAAAACATTAGAAATAAATGTTTTTTGCATGATATTTCCGTTGACGTGTTTTGTGTTACAGAACACTGGCTGAAAGACTACGAAGCAATTAACAACAGAGAAAATTATGTAATAGTCAGTTCGTTCATAAGAAAGAGGTTAGGTAGAGACGGATCCATGATAAATATTAAACGTAACTTAAAATTTAAAGAGCGTAAGGATATCACAGATCTTTTTACTGAGCGAACTATTGAGATTTCATTTGTGGAATTGGGTCAGTTTGTCGTCTTATGTATATACAGGCCCCCTTCTGCTAATTTTAACTAGTTTAAATTAATTATTGAAGATAGTTTAAAGCGGATTATTCCAACTAAAAAAAACGTAGTAACATGTGGAGATTTCTGTAAGACTCATTAATTTATTTAAAAGTTTTAACTTGATTAATCTTTTATTAGGACCAACTCGCATCATTGCCTCCTCTTCTACTTGTATTGATAACATCTTTTGTAACACAGACGCTGTGTCTAAATCAATAATAAATTGTTTGAGATCAGACCATAGTGGCCAATTGGCTTCTTTTAATTGTAAAATGAGCAAGAAGGTAGACCAATTTCTCTACAGACCGATTACGATTGAACACAGAAAGATTCATTAGATTTCAAAATAATATCGGCAATAGTTTAAATTCCCTGCCCCATATACCGGAGATTCCAAGTACTTTATATAGCATGATATTTGGTTTAATTAAAAATGAATTTGATAATGTATTTAAATCGAAAACATTAACTTCCCATAGAGAGACGAAATTCAACGACTGGGCAACTGTAGGTATTCATAAGAGTAGGTCTCGTTTGTATGAGCTATATGCTATGAAAACTTATAATACTAATTCCAATTTCATAGAGTATGTTAGAAATTATTCAAAAATATTTTAAAAAGTACGTGTAGCTGCTACGGTTAAGTTTCACAGCGACAAAATTAGACAATCGATAAATAAATCTAAAACTACTTGGAGCATAATAAATAAAGAGTCAGACAGTGTTAAACAACACGATAGAGATATAGTTTTAGAATTAGACGGCAAAGTTATAAAATCTAAAGACAAGGTAGCCCAAGCTTTTGAATCGTTCTTTTCGAAAATTGCTGTGAACACTACAGAATCATTAAATTCCTCCCCTTCTCTTGCTATTGATCTCCTACAGGAAAAAGTTAATGTTAGTGGCAGTTTATTTAATTTCCGTCATGTTAATCCACAAGACATCATAAAAACTTTTAAAACAATGCATGTTAAAAAAACTGAAGATCTCTGAGGCTTATTACTAAAGTTATAGACTCAGTTATTGATCTGATTTCCCCACATTTAGCTGTAGCTTTCAATAGGTGCGTTGACGAAGGTGTTTTTCCCGATTTAATGTCATACAGCAAGGTTATTCCCTTATTCAAAAGCGGTAGGAAAGTTGATCCTAGCAACTATAGGCCCATTTAAATTTTACCAGCTTTAAGTAAAATATTCGAAAAGGTTATTCTGACTCAATTACTATCCTATTTCGGTAGGAATCATATTTTTAATAGTGAACAATACAGGTTTATTAGTGGTAGATCGACTAGCGGTGCGGGGGTAGTGTTACTAAAATACATCTTTGATGCTTGGGAAAGGCCCCAGAATGCTATTGGTGTTTTCTGTGACCTCTCAAAGGCATTTGATTGCGTTGACCATATTACTCTTATTAGGAAGCTGGAACATTACGGTGTTATTTGCAATGCGTCGGAACTTGTCTCGTCATATCTCAACGGTAGAATTCAGAAAGTAGATATAAATGGAGGGACTTCTTTGAGTTCTCCGGTAAAAATGGGTGTTCCGCAGGGCTCAATACTTGGACCTTTCTTATTTCTGATTTATATTAATGATCTGCCATTCTTTGTTAAGGACTATTGCGAAATAGTGTTGTTTGCTGATGACACATCCTTGGTTTTTAAAATAGACAGACATGACATTAACTATGACCATATTAATGATACCCTCTCTAAGATAGTTTATTGCTTTAATGCTAACATTTTATTGCTTAATGCCAAGAAGACAAAATGTGTTACATTTGAATTACCTAACGTAAAATCGACTAGTTCAAGCATAGAAATAAACGGAGAAAAGTTAGACCTTGTTAATAAAGCAGTCTTCTTGGGAGTGACCTTAGATAGTAAACTTCAATGTTTTCCACATATATCTTCCCTGGCCAGCAGATTAAGCTCCGCTGCATACGCAGTCCGTAGAATACGTGAGCTTACCAATGTTAGTACTGCTAGACTAGTTTACTTTAGTTACTTCTATAGTATAATATCTTACGGGATTCTCATGTGGGGTAAAGCGGCAGATATTCAAATATCTCATTATTTGTATTGCAAAACCGTTCGATTCGTTCTGTGTACTGTAGTCTAGGCTCTACTCTATGAGTAGAATTACTTGCTGAATGAATATAAGTTTGTGTTTGGAATCTATTTAAAAAAATAAGATAGTAAAAGGAAGAACATCTTGGCAGATCTAGAAGTACCCTCCGTAAGTGAATATGTGAAATAAACAATAAATATCTAGTTATGAAGACAATCCCAGTTTGTATTTATAAAGTATCTTTCGCTACGCGACCTGAGCTACACTAAGTCCTATGAAAGGTGGAGGAAGAAATATCCGAAGAAAAAGTGTATAAGGTCGTAATTTATATTTTATTTTTATAAAGCTATTATTGTGCTTTTGTAAAAGAGAAGTACAAAATGAAGCCGGCACAGAAATTTACTGGCCTAAATGATGTCGAGGAGTTTCTGGGCCAGTTTGAGGCAATTAGCATAATAAATAACTGGTCAGATGGGCAAAAGAGATATGTAATTGCGACGTTTCTGGAAGGGCCGGCTCTGCAATGGTATAAAACCCATTTTTCATCGTATGCGACATATGGTATAATTGCACAAAAGCTTAAGGAGGAATTTAGATAGATTATTATATATTATAGGCGACAGGGGCCAATGGAATCGCTGACAAGTTATTTTTATAGTTTAGATAAGTTAGCGATGAAAGCGAAGATTCAAGATGTTCAGTTTATTAGGCATTTTTTGAAGTCTTTGATACCCAGTTTTCAATGGATGCTGGCTAGTAATTTGTATTTGTCGAAAGAGGAGTTGAGAAAAACAATTATGCAAGTAGAAGATGTATTTAATCACGGTTACGATGTGGGTCGACAAAATATTGAACTGCCAGTATATTTTCATAAGGAGCACTCTCACTGTTGGCAAACATAGGGTGACTACACCGATAGTTGGACCTGAGTCTAAACAGTCGGAATATCAAGTGTCACGAGCACCAATCTTGCAGCAGGATACGCCACGTCAAGTGTATTCACGGGCACATAGTAGGGGATCTTCGTCGGGATCTCCTCAACGTGGAAGCAAAGCGCGGCTGAACATTTAGGAAATTTGTATACAATTAATAGTTTTAGTGTAGATACCTGTTATATCTGTTTTTGTTAATAATGTAAGGTGCAAAGCGTTGGTGGATACTAGTGCTTCGGTTTCAATAATCTCTCGTTGTTTTGCAGAAAGGTTACATTTGCAGATTGAAGATACTCCGAGTTCTCCATTGCGTACAGTGAGCGGAATGCCAATGAAAGTGCAGGCGTCCACCAAAGTGTCGTTGACAATTAATGGAAATAAATACCTATTGAGCTTGCTTGTTGAGCAAGGTGATAAGGAATATCTTATCCTCGGCCAGGATATTTTAAAGAAATGTAATTTCAAGTTGTTAAAATTGAAAATTGACAACAAAATTTCTTCTATTTCCATGACACATATCGGGTCAAAGAAAGAAAATTGTTCTTTCAAACCGGTATCAAAAACTTTTGATAACTTCTCGCTAAATAGTTCGGAGTATGTAAACTCTTCAGTTTTGCCGGGAATAAAGAAAAAAGTTGGCGTGTTTGGCAAGAGTTGTCAAGTGCATCAAAAGTGTAATTCATGTGAAAATAAAAATAAATATGTTTCGCCAATGGTTTCGCCGAAGGTATATAATTCGGATAGTGATATTTTTAAACGTGTTCGTGTAAGTGTTGCAAGATAATTTACAAGGCAAGTTTATGAAACGAGCAGCCTTGATAGATTCGCGTAAAGAATGGATAGGTACGATCGGACCAGAAACGTAATTTTGATAAGAAAGACAGAGTCGCTTTGTTGTCCAGGAGATGTGGTAATATAAGAAGGTTAGGTTAGATTAGCTTAGACCAGACCTACTCCTAGTTTGGTAGGCAGAATCTCTGGTGGGCAAGATCTGGTGCTTGTGAATAGGTTGAAAAGATTCTATAGTAGATAGTTTAATGATTTTTCAGGTTCTAGTAGGTAATTGCTTGTATTTCATTCTTAAGGGTTTCTTCCTTTTTCATATGGAGTAAACAATGTGTTGACAATGTATCTCGACGTTTATTTTGATGGGAGTTGTATTTTTCCGGCGAATGCAGACTCAAAATGACGGGAGGAGAAGATTGCTGGACTTGGATGAATATAACTTATTTTTTATTTTATGGATATATTATCCTGTGTATGTGCATAGTTGTTGGTCATTCGTCCAGATGAACAGGAACTGTGTGTATTCAAGGGAAAATACATTTGTTTAATTATTAGAAATCCTCCATATGATATGTCGCCATATCATATTTGTGTTAGGAAATGTTGTTGTAGTAAGAATAATTCGTGTGTCCTTCTTGGTGAATTGTTTTAAGAAAGTAGGACAATCTGATGGAACGTGGATAGCTGCAGGCCGAGGACTAAGGCAGCTGGGAAGTCAATATTGATGTTCCCCAGTGGACGCCCGATGGATGCTCAAGCCTGTGTCGTCGTCGCTGTTGCGTGCACGTTGAAGATTGTTTAGTGATGCATTTAGGAAGTTTTAGTGTTGATGTTTAGAGATTTTGTTCATTCATGGAGCATTCAGCCAAGCTATAGTAGCTGAAATAAAGTGTTAGGGTTTCGATAGGATACCTAAATAGCTAGGATAGCTAACGAATAATTATATTTTGAATTGTTTAATTAGGATGTGGTCATAGTCTCTCCTTTTAGATAGGTTTTTGGTAGACTAAAGCCACAGCCTCCTCTGTGGTTTGCTTGTTGGTAAGGAAGTTGCTTCTGAACAGTGTATGGCTAGCCTGTAGTGAAGGCTGATCACAGATGTTAGTTGCCTATCATAGGTAGGGCACCAGCTAGGGATATTCACCCCTTCAGCTGTGAGGAAGAGGGATGTAGACTAGGCTCTACTCTATGATTAGAAATGCTGGCTGAATGAATATAAGTTTGTGTTTGGAATGTATTTAAAAAAATAAGATAGTAAACAGAAGAACATCTTGGCAGATCAAGAAGTAGCCTCCATAAGGGAATATGTGCAATACACAATAAATATCTAGTTATGAAGATAATCCCAGTTTGTATTTATAAGGCACCTCTCGCTACGCGACCTGAGCTACGCTAAGTCCTATAAATGGTGGAGACCAGCCTATAAATGGTGGAGGCCGTCCAATAGTACCGTCTAGGCTCTCGGGTTTCTCTCAGAGAAAAGTTTAAGGAGACTGGTATCATAACTGTGGCATCACAGTACATTTGCTTAAATATTTTATATGCCCGTAAAAATATACATAATTTCAATAAGAAAGAAGATATCCATAATATTAACCTTAAAGATAAGTCCAAACTCATGGTACTACGTTTTCGTTTAACCAAGGTAAACGAGTCTTTTATGGGAAACTGTATACGTTTTTACAATAAGATTCCGGAGCATATATTAAGTTTATCATTTCCTAAGTTTAAAACTACATTAAAAATATTTTGATCGAAAAGTCATGTTACAAATTTGAAGACTACGTGTTAGATAAAAATGTATGGAAAGACGACACGGCTCCAGAATCCACACAAATTTGATTCAAAGTGTATTCCATAGCATTTAAGTTTATTTGAAAAGAGCGATCCCTAGAGTTTTTTGCTCGTTCTTCTCAGGGAAGTCAGCGTAGTGAACGAGCAGGAGCTTAATGTAATGTAAATTTTTCAAGTGTATTTATTTTACCTATGGAATAAATGATCTTTGACTTTGAATCTTATTTAACAACCTTTTATTTACATATACGCTCCAGACTATCGCAAACAGTGAAATTATTGTATGTATACATAACTTTAATTAAGCTTAGTAGTGCAAGTTAATCTAGGTAAAATTGCTTACTTGTATCTTAGATATCGAAATCGGTGCTTATAGCTTAATGATGATTAGTCAACATATTTTGTTTAACAACAACAAATTACAATAAAATACTTATATATAGTTAATTACATTAGTTAGCGTCTTAACTATTAGTTAATTACGTTACCACAGATGCTAAATTTTCATTGTCATTGTAGTTTAATTCTTTTAACCGGTCTTGTATGGTTTTCTTATATTGAAACTTATTCATAGTATATATACATACATAGCATTGATTTACAATTATATGGACGTCGGGTCCGCGCTAAAAAGTGTCCGAACTTGTAAGGCGTTAAAATCGTATACAGAGCGTCAAACTCCGCTTTAGTCTTCATTTGTTCAACTGACAGCGCGATACTGCGATGACATTACAATTAAAATTCAACGTTTTAGCTTTTTCATATTCCTTTACATGTCACTACGTTTAAATAGATTGACTTGGGACATTTTTTTCGTGGTTTTTGTATTAGACCCGTCGTCCATTTATTTGTAAGTCAATGATACATAGTGAACGATTTATTTTATAATACAAAAAGCTACCAACAAAGCAAAAGAATCAATGCTGTTCGAAACCGTTTAGTGGAACAAACAATTAATGATGTGTATATTGAACTCTTGAACACTTCAGAACTTTATTCCAGGCAAAACTTTATTCCAACCTTATTATAGTGACATCGTACGTCTTATTCAGTTGCGACAGAATTCTCAGATACCGCAGTTAGTGGGGACAGCGACGATATAAGGAACTTTTAATAGGCGACATCCCTTTCGCGGTAAATTGAATATATTACACACTTTATTATCTCCTTTACGCAGTGCTTTCATTTGATGTACTGTGAAAACTCCAACACTTGAATATGTACTATATAAATGTGGTCTTCTTTTATTAACTAGTGATATGACGAGCAAGTCGAGGGCCTGGCATTAAGCGACGGGTACAGACGTATTTTAAAATATATGGTAATTCACTTATAATAACATAGATTTAATATAAACTTATAAGCTAACATTTGATTTTGGATAGCAATAAATAGATTTAACACCCATTTTAAATAACAATCACAGTTTAGAAGCGTCAATTCATCTAATAAAAAGTTTATTTAAGTTTAATGTCATCGAACGCCTGATTCTTTTTAATGGCAAAAACGTATCTTTGGTGTTTTGCATAATTACTTTTATAAAAAACCTTCGATCCGGCCTCATTCAAACCGACGTCTTTTAGCATACCGTGCCAGACGCTATACCAACTAAGCCACGGAACGAACCAGCGGACCTCACGAATTTTTCTATGTGCTTGTTGTCGTGTCTTTGTTATTTGGATTTTCAACGACTTTTTAGTCGTAGCGCCATCTCTGAGAAATCTATGAAAGTTTTATCATCCAGTTAGATACCTTTACAGATACCGGCCCTGGCGGGAGATGTAGCTATTCACTGTATTTTAAATTTTTATTGAATTGATATTCAATTATTTTTTGTGAAATTACTCCACTAGTTTGTTATAATACACTTATCGAACACTCAGAAAAAATTCCTTCGATCCGGCCGGATTCGAACCGACGCCTTCTAGCATACCGTGCCAGACGCTATAATAATAATAATAAATCATTTATTTCAGGCCATAGCCTATAAGATAATGGTGTTAGTTACAAAAGAAAACCTTAGAACTATGTCAGTATGATTATACTAATTATACCAACTAAGCTAAGTTCTAAATAATTTTCATTCAAATCTCGTACCTTTTCCATAATCTGTAATTCTGCTTTCCCAATCTTTTCATTGGCCAAATGCAATGCCAAAGACATAAATAATAAAATATAGCTACAGTTATAGAATAACACTTTCTGCTCTCTTTCAAAAATCGTAATTTACAAAATGCTCAGTGTACGTCATCGATTTGGCAGGAGCAGGAGACATCCCTGTTCATAGATATCGTTTGTTTGTTTTCATTCGGGCGTCAATTTTACGCTTTTAAATTTACAAATCGAAATTATATACAGCTCTGTTTTCAAAAGGCAATGGCCTTTGGAGGTTTTCTACATTCTTTTTATAATATCAAGTGACGGGACGAACAAGTCGTACGCCTGATGGTAAACTACACGTCAGTCCATAACAGTTGCAGTGCAACGCAGAGCTTTAAATCGCGAAGATCTGAGGGGCACTACCACTGCGCCCGTCACCCTGAGACATAAGTTGACAAGTCCCATGTGCCTGTAATTTCACCAGCAACCTTACTCTTCTAAACCGGAATGCAGTAATGCTAACATTACTGCTTGGCGGCAGAAATAGGTAAGGTGGCAGTACTTCCCTGGACGAACTCTTTCACAAGGAGCTCTACAGTTACTTACTGCATCTTCATGTATCCCAAGTGTGCTAATTTTAAGTCATCTCAGTTATGTGTCGATAGTGTCAATGACAGACAGGATTTTGTACGTAAAAGTTAAGAGTAGTGTCTTATTTGGTCTTCTGTTGCGAGTCGATGGTGTAGTGTGTTTATTGTTTGACATTTAAAAAATCGGTGCTCACTGTTTAAAGTATAGTGAGAGAAAAACGCCTTCAATTGAACCATAGCAAAATCAACTATTAAAATAATTGCTCCTTATAAAGTGTAGGCGCTATTTATGAAAATAAATCTTCATGCGTGAACAGCTACCCTTAGAAGTGGAATATTTTATTCAAAATCAAATGAAACACCTACTGAAGTACGCTATTTCATTCCATTGCAACTAGATTTTAGCAGAATAACAAATATTATCATAATTGCAAAAAAATTCTCAGTGGAGTCTCAGTGGAATTATAATTACTAGTAGTTTACAGTAAATTTGACTTGGGGTCCAAGTGGTAAGCCATACGCGTTTTAAATGTCAACAATCTGAAGGTGTCGTAGAGTTCAGAAGCCCCATGTGCCTGTAGTTTCACCAATCACATCACCTTTCAAACCCGGAGCGCAGTAATGCTTACATTACAGATTGACGTTAATATGGTATGGCAGCAGTTCCTCTCTTGACGCAGGTATTCTTTCACAATAGATTCTACTTGACTAAATAGGTATGATAAAATTAATAACAAAGTTATCAAGGTGTTGGAATACAATACAATACGTTAATTTGCCAGGAAACAGTAATTATACAGATTATAATTAAAATGATGTACATTGTATTCATACTGCGTGTAGGTGTACAAAATTTGTACATGTAATTTAATGTAAATGGAATTTATAGCATGTCAACACCACTTTAACTGCCGCCGTGGCCGAACGGTTACCATGCCGGACTGCCACGCAGAGGTCCCAGGTTCGATTCCCG
>NW_020653856.1:1936659-1952326 GCF_003589595.1 Hyposmocoma kahamanoa
ACTGCCACGCAGAGGTCCCAGGTTCGATTCCCGGGCCGGGAGAAATATTTGTATGGCCTACATTTATTTCTCTCGTGAGTTTGGGTGCAATTTGTGGTTGTCTATGTGTGTGTCCATGGCACCCGCAACACAGGGTTTCCCTAGTGCGGGGCTATGCTGAGTGCGTACGTTATTATTATTATTATGTTATTAATCAATATAGTAGAAGTGGTTAGTTAGCGTCTGACGCGTGCCAACTATAGGTCTCGAAAGTCCTATCCGAGCTCAGTTGTGTTATTCTTTCGTTATCCTAGAAAAATGTCTTATTGTGCTGTTTTGGAGTGCAAAAACAATAGCTGCACCATAAATATTACCCGTGGTGGTATTTCATATCATCGAAAAAAATTTTTTTTTACGAAAAAAATATATATATATATATATATATATTTTTATACATGACAGGCAAATGACTCTACTCCACCTGATGTTAAGTGGAAAGTGGTATCCAAACGCGAAGGAACCTAGTGCAGCGATGAAACCCTCACTGCACTAGCCACCTCCACCCTGCCTGCCTACAATATGCCTCTTCACGCCTCGTTTGAAAGACCCCATATCATATTACATCAAAACGACGTCACTTGTAATAATAAGTATTGATCATATTGAACTTTCAACGATATGCCAACAGGGTAAAGCTTAAATTATATTAATAATCCAGAATTTGTTATTTCTTTTTAAATTTCAAACTACGACCCATGAATGTCAAGATTTTGCAGTATTTCAAATTAAGAGTGTGTGAGTTTTGGCGATATCGGTTCTGATAGTAATCGAGACACTTCCATTGTTTTTCTTCCGTGGCGACGACCATCCTCGAGTGACATAATAGATTAGTCTTTTCGAATGTAGATGGCGCTTCTCGCCGTCAATCCTGTCAAATATGATATATGATATGATATATCAAAATATGACTTTTTTGACCAAATAAGGTAGAATAACCTTAGAATAATAACGCATAGAATGACAGTTTCATATCAAACAAACTGTCACAAGTGAGGCAAAAATCAAATTCATGTAGGCTAGTTTTAGTAGTAGGTTAATTATCGGTTTTAGTGAATATTTATATAAAACTACAAGTTGAAACGCGTTACTTCCTTATGGAATGTGATGTTAGTATCTATTTTATGTTTGTCTGACGTATTTTTACACTCATTTACCGCACATTTCGTCACTTTTAGCTAAAATTCTTGATCTGTTCGCGGTGCAAGTCGACCTTGAGCACTGACGGCCCGCCCGCTCGTGTAGGCCCATTGGGCGCGCTTCAATTTGCCTCACTTAGCATGTGCGGGCTAGGTTTCTATGCGTTATTATTCTAAGGTAATAACCTAATAACGAAATGATTTCCGGTAATTCCCTACGCCCACTGTATTCGAGAGACCGCGATTAACACTGTTTCGAATTAGATGTAGTTTCATGTTTCATTGTATTAGTTCCTGTTTTAAGTATTTAGTTACGTCGTAGTTACTGTGAATATCTCTGTGCCCCGTTTTTTTTACCAATAAATACCCATAGTGCTCTACCGGTTGGCTTTTTTTAGCATGGCCATAAATCAACATATTTTATTTTCTATGTGAAATGTGAAATTATTCTTCGTCTCATCTATGAGACCTATCTCATAGATGCCTACTTTTGTCTATCCAACCAACCATCTCTGTTTCGAATCTTAAAATTATCATAAATGTCTTTGAAATGTCTGGATAAAGTTATGGAATAAAATCAAACTGCTTGGTTGTCAGATTTGTAGGTTTAATGTTTGAGAGAAAGAGGAATTATATTGATTGTAGTGAATATTATGATGTTTTACTACCATGGTATCTATTTATTTTTGTGAAATTACTCCACAGGAACACAAAACCTCTGGAAGCAAAGATATCTCACAGATGGCACTACGGCAAACAATCCGCTAGAGCCCAAAATGTTGGTTAGTTTGAATAAGGTTTGAATTAATACACATTTTTTTTCAATGTTTCTTCGATCTGAGTAACGTTAATGAGTAAATGATTATCACTAGTATCAGGTTTCTTACCACGGTATGACTTCTTCTTCGGGTTGACAACCCGTGACCATGGAGCGTGAAACCGTTCCGAAATATCGGGAAAGTAAAAAGAAGTCATACCGTGGTAAGAAACCTGATACTAGTGATAATCATTTAGTGAATAACCACGAAAGTCTTAAAATGTTAATGAGTAAGCTCAACAATCGGCGTCTTAGTTAATTAAATAATAATAAACCGTTTCAATTTTTTACTTAAGCCTTTCGGTCCAACCGCGCGAAGAGTTAATCAGCATTTTGTGGAAAGTCTCTTATAATATTTATTTTCCTTTTCTTAAAATGTATCGGGGTCAATTTCCCGGGTCAATTAAATTCGCGGCGTAGCTACAAAAAAATGTGTGGAATGTTGTTGCGATATTTGTTTGCTGAAAAGTCCGTGCATTTGTCTGCCCTGGGCAGCAAATAAAGTTTTTAACTAAAAGTCTCATTAAAAAAAATTTAAATGTGGAGAATTCTTATATTTATCTCTTTTTCTAATATTTGTGATATTGTAACAGATGACGAAGGTTTTTATACAAAATGAAATCATGCCCTTTGTTTTGTTATACGACTTATTAATTATTTCCCATCAGTGATTTTATCCTTTGAAATTATATCTCATATTATTATACAATATGAAAATAGATCATTTTGGCCATTCTTACAGTCGCTGTTCTCAGCCTAATTACCGTAGCCCTTGTTTTTACTCGGTAATTATATCTAATAACACTAAAATTTGAATAACCTTAATGGCAATCTAAATGGCATTGGAATAGACAAAGTAGTTTTCGCGTTATTAAGACAAAATTATTTTTGTGTCGTTTTGTAATATCCCACTCCCAATAACCCACCGGGACTTGTCGCGGTGCAGAGTGCGAATGCGATTGCGATCACCAAATTTCGTCGTTTGATTCCTGGACGTAGTAAGGGGGCACCAGCTGTCCGAGCAAATCTCTACCACCCTGTACACCCCCTCCTACTTTAAATTTTAAAAAAAAATCTTGAATGGCACTTGTATCAGTAGAAATAAACCAAATTTAGCAATATATACAAATAATAATCCAGCTGTATCAGAAACAGTCGGTTTTTCTTAAAAATGTTTGAACTTTCTAATTCCCGTACCCATGGATACGAAATTTAATTACCGTTTCCATAAAATATTCGTTTCTTAATAACTCGAAAACTACTTTGTCTATTTTAATGTCATTTAGACATATTGATAGTTAAGCTTAAAGTTATTCATATTTCAATGTTATTGGGTATATAAAGCGAGAAAAAACAATGGTTACGGTAATTAGGTTGAGGACGCCGAAATGGCTACGGCAACTAGGTTGAGAAGACCGAATGAGATTGACCGATTTATTGTAATATCGATCGACCCTTTCCTTTACCGTTAATGACACATTTTGTCAATGAACACTCGCAAAATAGTTCAAAAACTAAAGTCATACTTCTGACTCGATGCATATGCTCGAGAGTACTCGCGTATTCGCGAGAATTCCGCGGAGATTTTGGCTCGTATCTTTTTTGTACATTACACTATTGACCATAAAGTTCATTGTGCTATGTACAATATCGTTACGGGTATTAGTTTCCATTCCGTTCCGCCGTAATACAAATTGAGCCTTACATATTGCCACAGAGATTCGAACCGCCTACATGTAGATACATGTTTAAGGGTCGTATTCTAGAACTCTACTCAATGGTCAAGTCAGGATTTGAGTATGGTTTAAAGCACTCGAAATCATACTCAAGTCCGTCCCATTAGGGTCGTATTTCCAATGCTTGAAATCATACTCAGATCCTGACTTGAGCATTGAGTGGAGTTCTGGAATACGGCCCTTAAACTTTTAATATCCAGTTCTGATTTTTATTGTATTTTTTTCCTCCTATTTACATTGTTTGACAAGGACAAACAAAAGGCATGAGCGAAGGGAAATGGAAGGTAATGGTTTTCGCTTGTATTTCATGAAAAGAAATCAACGAACAATGGCAAACTCCCATATAAATTTTTGTTGACATAAAATTGGTCTGCATCTGTTTATGAAAAATATCTTAAAATGTAAAGTTGAAATTCCTGAAAAAAATTTGTTTTGGGTTTACTGTTCTGAGATATTCCTGTTTAAAGTTTTGGAGGTTATGTGTTACGTAATGGAATAAAATATATTCGGTGTATTATTATATTAAAATAAACTACAGAAGCCTTAATTTGCTTGGCACCATGTAACTGAAAATGTATAAATTTAATTTTTTTGACATCTTTTTCTGGACATAATTACGCAACTGACGAAACCATAAAAAACATGACACGCGCTTGCGTTATGGACAATTATACATATAAACTCTAATTTAGAGAGGTTAATAGAAGTTGAATGGTGCCGTCGGTTTGTGATGTGACGAAGTTCAGAGGAAATATGGTATGGTCTGGTATGGTCAAAAGGCATTAAGTTAAGCCATAACAAAAAAAAAAGTTAATTAATACATACCACAGACTATTGCACTGATAACCCGAACACAAATTATTTTTTTGTGAAAAGTGCCATCTGTCTCTGATTTCGGGAACATTTTTGTCAGTTTTACTATTTCCTCGCGTGGCATTTTGAATAAGGAATTATCTACTTCATTTTTTGTAACGAAGTAGTTAATCTTGTAAGGTCCCATGTCGCGTTGCTACCTTTTTGCATTCGTTATTTGTGTTTTCATAGACAATTATTACTTTTTAATGTAAAATTAGTAAGTTTGTAAGTGAGTTCTTGGTAACACTGTACAAGAGGAGTGAGGAGAATGGGATATAAAAGCGAAGAAAAATGGCGCACGCGCGCATTTTTACTTTTAGAAAATTTGTAGATCGATTCGTCTCTTATGTGTATTGCAGAAAAAAATAATTATATAAATAAATTATATCTTTAGTATTGTTCACTTCTGGTTTCATTTACAATCTCTTATTACAAATCGGTCAAATCAGTACATTTGACATTACGTGAACTAACTTAATATGGACCATATCCATGTATACGTAATGAAATTCTTGTTTTGTCGGTCAGATGTCGCTGAACGTTAAGAAACTAGGAAACTGACAGTTGTAGATATCAGTCCGTTTATATACTAATTAGTCATTAGAGTTTCTCCTAAATATGTTTTTATTTCCAGACTTAGATATCCGCTATTATAAATTGAAAAATATAATGAATTTATTTTATTCAAACTTTGTAATTAAGACATTTGAAGACGCTAACCGATTCTTTTAACTATGATTTTGCCGTTGTTCTTTCACTAGAAATTGAAAAGCAATTTTCGTTAAAAAAACAGAAGCCAAAGTCTTTGGACTTATAAAGTATTTGAGACAGCCAAATGTCTGGTCTAGACTACTCCTTCTAACCTTCAATTAAACCGTATAAACGTTAAGTGCACCAATGAAACAATTTTATTGAGTTCTTAATGCACTGCTAAAGTGCTTGAGATGAAAGTGGACAATTACTTATATAATCATCTATTTCTTTATTTCTATATTATTAAACTTGTTGGTGGACATTATATGGTTCTATTTCCAAATAAAATTATTGGTGTCCGTCAGGATGGTTGGAACAAACGAGATATACAAATCAAACTATGTTCATTATTTATAACCTTCTACTATTTAGCACCATTATTGACATATTTTTTACCTTTATACCTAATATAATATTATTGTGTTTGATTTAGCAGCCAAATACACTTTTCTATGATAAAAGTGACAGCTGCTCCATGCTTTACCGTTTGATCTGGGTTATTTTTTATTGAGTTACAGATACGATTCTGGCACACAAAGAGCGAGCTTATCTCAGTTACTGCTATTGTAATGTCCGTAGGTTTATATATTTTTAACCAACTTTAAAAAAGGAGGAGGTTCTCAATTCGACCGTATGGTTTTTTTTGTATATATGTTACGCGATAACTCCGGTATTTGTGAGCCGATTTTCATGATTCTTTTTTTGTTGGAAAGATGGTATCTCCATAGTGGTCTCATTTAATTTTGAAGAAAATCATCCACCTCTAAGGGTGGCTGTTCACGCATGAAGATTCATTTTTTATTTTTTCATTTAGGAGCAATTATTTTAATGGTTGATTTTGCTATTTCTCCAATTCAAGGCGTTTTTCTCTCCATATACTTTGAGTAGTGAGAACCGATTTTTATTATCTCCAGTGTCAAGTCCTGTATAGTGGCGAACTAGGGGATATTTCAATAAAACTTAGCAAATAGACGTAATTCCTACTTTACTACTTACTGTACTTTTGATGTCGGTTTTTTTAGTACTCTGTACTGAGATTATTATCGCTATATTTTGGCGATGGTCTGAACAAATATGAAACCCTCTATAAAGTAAGTGAAAATATCAAATATTATTTGATTTTTAGTTCGGGAAAGAGGGCAACGAGCTTCTGGCGCTAATTGATTTTAGATATTCTATGTGCTCCTTGAATGTGTGCGTGTGGCACATTGACTTACAATTATATCCGCGCTAAAATCGTATACTGAGCGTCATTCACGCTTTAGTCTTCGTTTGTTCGACTGACAGCGAAGCAAGCAAAATTAGACAGTACTGCGATGACATTACAATTTAAATTCAACGTTTTAGCTTTTTCATATTCCTTTACATGTCACTACGTTTAAATAGGTTGACTTGGGACATTTTTTTCGTGGTTTTTGTATTAGACCCGTCGTCCATTTATTTGTAAGTCAATGGCGTGGCACATGTTTTTGAAGCCGTGTGTAAACCCAGCGACACAACCTAAACGTCCAGAAATAGAAACGAAATGTCATTTAATTTGTTTGAAACCTAGTCTGCCAAATCATTACGGTGACAACTGGGCTCCGATTGTGTCGTTGATTGTTTCACTTCAGTGTAACTTGAGCTTTCCTATAATGGAAGAAAATTGAAAAAGAAAATTGAATAATATTTAATTATCAAAGAAATGTGATTCCGTTTGTTTTGTAATTAGATGTTTTGCTGTTTTTCCCGCATTACCGAATGGAACAGCTCCCATTGTTAGAGATATTATCTTTATTACAATAAATACATAATATTTTTGGAATATACGGAGACGTACACACAGGTCAGTTGTTGGCGCTGTACTATTTCAGCTTTCTAATTTGTGATTTCAGCGCAAACGTGAGTTGATATTTATAAGTGATATAAGCCCATTTGCCCGAGGAGTTGCCATGGATGGATGGTCCTCATTTCGTTATACACTCAATGTCCTCATTTGACGGCAAAAGCAGGACTAAAGCGGACAGGGGGGAAACGTTGCAGCACTGACTAGTGTGGGCGGACAGGTATTTATACGTACGAAATTACGTATTTCTTTCGTAACATTAACACAAATACACATTTTGAAAATGTACGGAGTATACGTTATGAAAAATATGTAGTTTTGTTATTATTCAAAATCTGATGACCTTCCGTGAAGTATTTACCCCATACTAAGGGTTTATTTTGTTTTTTTAGAGATAACTTTGGATTTTTTTTGTTTCTAAAGAGTATGATTTATATAGTGAATCTTTAAATGTCTTATAGGGGAACGTGGGGTATTGGGAGCCCGCTGGTAATGAGAGTGGTGTTAAAGTGGACGTTCCTAATGCTTGTAATTGTGCACACGGCACTCCTATGTCTTCGTTAACGTTCGCCAAGGTACGAGTACTGTGGGCGCCCCCGTAGAACCCCGCGTTTAGTCGTCTGAGATGGTTGTGTGGTTTTCGCTCCGCGCTTATAAATTTTGCCAAATTTCATCATCCCAGGTAAGCATTTAACTGCCTCAGTGGCCGAACGGTTACCATGCCGGACTGCCACGCAGAGGTCCCAGGTTCGATTCCCGGGCCGGGAGAAATGTTTGTATGGCTTACATTTATTTCTCTCGTGAGTTTGGGTGTAATTTGTGGTTGTCTATGTGTGTGTGTCCATGGCACCTGCGACACAGGGTTTCCCTAGTGTGGGGCTATGTTGAGTGTGTGCGTTATTTATTATTATTATTATTTATTAAAATGCATAGATACTACATTGTATTTACACTAGCTATGTCACAATATCTATCAAATTTTAGAAGTTATGCTTGAAATCACAATAAAAATAGAAATGTTTTTACTGTTTTATTCCTTTTTCTATTCGATGTTACGCGGGTAATGAGACGTATTTGGCTCTCCTTAGCCCATTGCAATATTCACTGGATATTCCTTGAACACTTTCTTGTTTACTCTCATTACTTTTTAGCATATATAATTTTATTACTTTAATTTTTTTTTTTCAGACTGATTATATATAATGGTTCCCATTTGACATACGGGATTCTTACCGGCTCCCACTTCCCGGGTAATGGCAGCGAATGACATGTTTTAGTTTTTTCTTTTTAACCACATATTATATTTTAGTTTCACATTTTTTCAGTGATTATCTAGTACCCAGATATGTGAAGCAAACGTTCGTAACTAATAAAAATTTTAATTATGACTTTTATTATTAATTTTCCTTAGTAGGCTCCCATTCCCCCACGCTTCCCTACATTAATTTCATAACTAAAACTTAAGTAATAACGATACAGCAAGGGATTAAGCGATTGCAATTATTTCGTAATTGCGTATCGCTGCCTCGGCGCAGTCTTAATCATGTATGAACCATATTTTAATTATACGCACACGCGATTCATGCGTCTCTGGAAGCATACCACACCTAGACGTGCCGGTGATGATTTTATACCGATTTATCGGATATCGAAGTTATAACAGGTAAAAGAACTAATACTAATTGCTATTTCGGTAACTACTCTAGCAAACTATAAAGTTTTTAAAGCCTGGGTCTGTCATTTAAAAAAAAAAACAATTTCAAAAATACGTCACGACAATCGTGTGTGTTATTGTTTGGGCTGGTGATGTCGGTGTTTATTTATTGAAAACATACCGTAAGTTGCGTTTTTTAAGTTTACCCGGAATATAAATGTTTATAAACTATACTTTAAGGAGTAATTTCATGGTAAACATTAGAATATGATAATATTCCGTTTGAGTGAAACGGAATATTATCATATTTACCCAAGTACACCAAAAATTTCATTAGTGCTTTTAAGTGCAGGATTTGCGGTATATTACTGCATTTTATTTGAGATGCTTTTGTTGTAGTACGGAGGGTATTTATTTAGCAATGCAGAATAATAATTTTTATTTTTAAAAACTTGCATTTAAACTGAATCCTTTTCTAATTTGCGAAACTAAATAGCCGCCATTTTGCGGTAGGAGGAGCGCATCGCGTGAGCGGTTAAAATAGTTCCCATTTGAAATACGGGATTCTTACCGGCTCCCATTTCCCGAACTGTGGGGTAATGGGAGCGAATGACATGTTTTAGTTTTTTTCTTTTTAACCAAATATTATATTTTAGTTTCACATTTTTTCAGTGATTATCTAGTACCCAGATATGTGAAGCAAACGTTCGTAACTAATAAAAATTTAAATTGCATAGATTATGACTTTTATTATCAATTTTCTTTAGTAGGCTCCCACTCCCTCCACGATTCCCTACATTAATTTCATAACTAAAACTTAAGTAATAACGATACAGCAAGGGATTAAACGATTGCAATTAATTCGTAATCGCGTATCGCTGCCTCGGCGCAGTCTTAATAATGTATGAAACATATTTTTATTATCTCGACGTTTTGGGCGTATTGTAACGTCCATTGTCTCATAGGGGCTGAAGAGGCAGATGTCAATATCTTCTAGCCGTGTTTGAGCACTAGGGTGTCATTTGATCGATACACAACACTCACATCGGCGAATGGTCGGACGACATTTGATGTTGTTTACATTTACTAATGACTGGATCCCTCTTCTCCGTTGAAATTACGGTATTATTTTAATTTCAATAGGGTCGCGTAAGGTTCTACTATAGTGATGACGGACGTTCTATAAGAAAGGATTTTGGGATTATGAATCAATCAGGTGGTTCCTGATTCCAGCAAATGCTCGCCTATAGCAGTCATATTGAGTTCACCGTACCTACTAACAGCGATGTGTTTTTTCTTCGCCCTCAGGGTGACCTCTGAGATATAAGTTGACAAGTCCCATGTGCCTGTATTTTTTTTTATTTCTATAAACAATAGGTGTGCTGTTGGTGATCTAGCTCTCGTAGGATCGTTAATGTTCGGTGGACCGTATTTGTTCAGGTTCTTGATCTGGATTTCTTGCTTTTCTCGGGATGATGAAACACATGTTCAACTGCTTATTGAATACCACGTTTATTGCTGAAAATATTCCTACTTATGTAATAGATCAAGTCTCCGATCTAGTAGAGATGTCGGCGAGCAGGCGGTCGGCGCGGTGCGCGGGGACTGGGGGGCGGTTGGGGCGCGGGGCGCGGAGTGTTTTCGTGCGTGACTCGGTGTTCGTAACATGTGCATTTGACTTCCATCTCACCTGTTGGAAAGTGACGATGACCTTATCGTCGATGTAGCATGCACACCTAAATAATACCTATTCACTCTCGCCTGGAAAAGGTCCAAGTTATAACGCTCGGAATAAGTCCGCAGGTAGGGAATTCCAACTCTCTAGCCGCTCACCATATAAATGTGGAATGAAATCCACAACATAGGGGTGTAATCCCAGCCCACATCTAGTCCCCCGATGATGGAAAGGGGAAGGGGGATTCAAATTATGCAATTCCATCGCACTCTCTCCGTGATACATCCTGTAGAATACTAATAAACAGGCAACTTTATGCGGTGTTCAAGGTTATGTAGGTTCGCCTCTAGTAATTCCGAGTCACCTATAAGTCTCTTGGCATGTTTGTCGATTGAATCCAAGGTCACCAGCACACTTACTTACCGTTGAAAACCGGTACATAGTAATGCTGACATTACTGCTTGGCGGCAGAATTAGATAAAACTAGGAATTTACAAACCACTCACGAACTAGAGACTAACGTTTGTTTACTTTTAAAGTACACTTTACACAGTTTTCCAATAACTCATATTTCATTCAAGGATACGCACACGTATTTACCGTCAGAAACTAATTGAACCCCGCTCTATATAATCAGCAAAGATCGGAATAGGCGGCGATGTTTATCTAAACGTCAAGTAATTCATATAGAGCGAGATTCTATAATAGATTATATATATACGTATAATAGACAATTTTTGTAATAGCAAGTGACGGGACTAACAAGTCGTGTGCCTGGTGGAAAGCGACACGCCTGTCCATAACAGTTGCAGGTGCCATTCAGTGCTTTAAGTCGCAAAGATCTGACGGACACTCCCACTGCGCCCGTCACCCTGAGACAGAAGTTGTCAAGTCGGATGTTGCTCTTTAAAACCGGAACGCAGTTATTAATTTATAACCTCCTCATTTTTTGAAGTCGGTTATAAATTGGTTGAAGAGCGTAAGAAATTCAAATCCGAAGTAATATCCGATATCTATTCCAAAGGTTTGAAAGTTCTTTGAAAAGAAATGTGATACGAACGTCTGCCCTTCATGTTTGTTCAAAATGGCGGATGAAAGGCCGCACAGGGTCAGCCAAAGGTGAAAAGGAATTGGGGGCCTAGCTACCTTAATTTTAAAGAGATCAAACCACCAAGCAGAGCAACCCCTAGAGTTTCTTGCTGATTCTTCTCAGGGGAATCTGCCTTACGAATGAGCAATAGAGTTTAATCATTATGACGGTTTCAAGTATAATTTGCTTACCTATGAAATAAAAATTATTTGACTTTGACTTTGTCTTCGACCACATCCGTATCGATGACTTGTTCGTCTGGTAACTTGATATTGTAAAAGAAAACTTATGAGAAAAAATATTTATTTATTTATTTAAACACTTTATTGTACCACAAAGTAACTTACAAATTTTTAGAAACAATTTAAATATTTGTGTACAAAGGCGAGCTTATCCCATAAAGAGATTTCTTCCAACTAACCTTTGAAAAATCTGAGAGGAAAGTTGGTTTTTGGGGTGGCACTAAAAACAGATAAGTAAAGAAATGGAATATACTATACTCAATAAATATACAGATAAATTTAATAAATCAAATGTACATACGAATACATATATATTAAGTAATATTGATACATTAATACATACAAACTCTATAATAAAACTATAAATAAATATATCAAATGTAAATAAATATTTCAAAAGCTCTAACATGTGGAGTCTGAACAATCCCAAAACTTCAAAAGAGCACCCTTGAAAACCCGAACCGAAGGCGACTGTCTGACCTCGACCGGGAGAAGGTTCCACATACGGGCAGCATTTACCGTGAACGAGTTCGAATATTTTTGGGAACTGTGTTGTGGAAGGACGAGGGACAAATTGGTGCCAGAACGCAGGCGGTCACCCATAGCCTGGCGGTATTGAAAACGCTCACGTAGATAGCTAGGTGAAGTGGGATGGAACAGGATTTTATAGAGGAAGCATAAAATGTGAGCATTTCTACGTAAACGAATAGGCAACAACTTCAACTCATCTCTAAACTTGGAAATGTGGTCGTACTTTTTCAATCCAAACACAAATCTGATACATTGATTTTGCAGCCGCTCCAATTTATTAAGAAGGTCCTCCGAAAGATCAAGATAGGAGACGTCACCATAGTCCAGAATAGGAAAAAGAAGAGTGCGTATTAGCATAAATTTGGTAGACAGAGGAAGAAAGTACTGCATCCGCTTGAGGGAGTGAAGTGATGCAAAGATTTTACGACTTACATCGGCGACATGCTCCGACCAAGAAAGTGTCTGATCCATTATGATGCCCAAATTTTTAACTGAAGTGGAAAAAGGAATAATGGTGTCATTCAAAACTAAATTGGGCATCACCATAGACTCAAACTTGGAGATGGAATGGCGACTGCCAATAATTATGGCTTGGGACTTTTGTGCATTTAAAAGAAGTCCGTAGTTCTTAGCCCATACCGAAACCTTTTGTAGGTCGGAATTCAATGTGCCGATAGCAGTAACTACATCTTCAAGACGGGCTGCAGTATAGATTTGAAGGTCATCGGCATAGAGATGGAAAGAAGACGTGAGTGATGATGTAATTCCACCGATAAAGACCGAAAAAAGTATAGGTGATAAAACCCCACCCTGCGGAACGCCAGCCGTAAGGCTACACCAGTCCGAGTGCATGTCACCGGTCTTTACGAGTTGGGAACGGCCAAACAAATACGAACGAAACCAGGATTCGGCTAAGGGAGGTAGATTTAAAGTTCTAAGCACAGCAAGAAGCAAATTAAAATCAACAGTACTGAAAGCACTGCTGAAATCCAATAAAGTGAGGACAGTAACTTTTTTATTTTCTATATTAAGACGAATGTCGTCAGTGATTTTCACCAGAGCAGAAACTGTGCTATGGCCCGCTCGAAAACCAGACTGCAGATGGTTGAAAATGTCGTAACGTAGGAGGTGGTTAGTGAGTCGATTATGGACATAGTGCTCAAGGATTTTAGACAATACAGGAAGTATGGAGATAGGGCGGTAATGGGAGAAAGAAGAAGGATTTGATTTTTTAGGGAGAGGAATTACATGGGCTTGTTTCCATATAGCGGGAAACACACCACTGGAAAGGGAAAAATTAAGGATATGAGCTAGGATAGGAGCTACTAGGTCCTGTATTGGAGTGATCATATCAAGACTCAAACCGTCATTACCAACAGCCTTCGTGGTGACAGACTTAAGTATTTTCAACACATCTGCTGTCGTAACCTTCCCAAAATCAAAAGAGGCTGAAGCAAGACAAGGTGCATTGGCCAGGACAGATAAAGTTCGCGATTTTATGACTGAATCTAAACATACTGGGGAAGATGCAAAGTAGTCGTTCAGTGCGTTAAGATCGACATTGAAGGGAAAGACATGATCAGCTTTACCTATGCCTAGTGACTTCAAATATTTCCACATCTTAGTATGCGGACAACCTTCGATAGTGGAGTGAATATGTTTACGCCTGGCGTTCCTACAGAGCTTGTTGCAGCGGTTACGTAACTCGATGTAGGACTCACTATTGATCTTGGTTGGATTCTTCCGCAATCTGATACGTGCTCTGTTGCGCCTCTCCATAACCTCTTTGATATCTGGCGTGAGCCAAGGGGCGGGGAAATGTTTGACTCGGACAACTTGAAGAGGAGCATGCTTGTCAAAGATGGTCAAAATAATAGAGTTAAAAGCTTGAACCATTTCATTCACGTCTTCCGCTCCAAACACTAGCTCCCAATCAGAATTCAGCACATCATCAAAAAGGGCATTTTTGTCTATTTTACCATAATTGCGGAGCATTAAGGTTTTATGTCTGCGCTTAGGTGGACGAATTTTGAACGAAGCATAAATTAAATCGTGTGAAGAAAAAGCAGCAGCATTAAACTGTCCATGAGAATCAACCAGCTCAGGAGAAGAAGTGATGATCAGATCAAGAACGGAAGGTTGACCATTATGCGGAAAGTGAGTGGGACACAACTCGAGGCAATTCAAAAAAAGTGAGTGGAAGAGTGAAAGCAACTTCCTCGATCGGCAGTCACGCTTAATAAGGCAGGTATTGAAGTCACCCATGAGTATAATATGTTCGTAGCGGGTACGTAGATCAGCCAGAACCGACTCTAGTTGCTCAAAGTAGTCAACTCTTAGGTGAGGACTGTAAAAAACTCCCAGTAGGGCCCTAGTGTGGTGAAGAGTGACTTCCAAAAAAAGATATTCAGGAGAGTCCGCGCTGGTCACCGACTGTGCTACTATCTCGCAGTCAATGTCACATCGTAGATAAATCGCTACGCCACCTCCACCAACCATCCTCATACGACCGCCCTGGGATCCAATGGTGTAGGCTCGATCATTACGAATGAGCCTAAAACCTGGTAAAGGGTACTGAGTAGATGGTAGTGAAGGTTTAAGCCATGTCTCTGAAATAAGGACTGCATGAATATTTTTGCTGGTGAAAGATGTCACGAGATCGTTATAATGACTAGCAAGGCTTTGCGCATTAATATGAACAACGTTAAAGTTTTTCGGTAGAGATGAGAAAGCAACCTTCAGTCTTTCCTCAAGCGAGGGCATGTCATCCTCTGCATCCGAAAAAGTAGTTGTAGAGGACGACAAAGAGAAATATTCAGAATCCGAATCAGTGTTCAAAACATCCGACATTGAGCTGATATAATTATAGTTTATGTATAAATAATAGTGTTTATAAATATAATATTATATAGTATAATGTAATATAGTATAATATAATATAATAGTATTTATGAAGACAAATTAACCTTTCCTTTTCAATCAGCTTTCGCCAGCAGCTATTACAGTAAAAGAAAAATAAATTTAAAACCACTAAACTTAATTATAAGAAAGACAATAGGTACCTAATTAAACCCGACAATAAAATAACGGCATTTACTGTGAGAAAAAAAAAAAAAAAAAGAAATAATTAAAAATAAAGAGATTTAAAGTAATTTGCAATAAATTAAAGAATTTTATAACTACACGCATTATCAATTCAAAAAGTTTAACACAATGATCTTATAAAATGTTCAATAATAACAGTTTTCTTCCCTAAGGTACTTGCGTGAAACAGAACGTAACTAGTATAAAAAAAAAAAAAAAAAAAAAAAAAA
>NW_020653856.1:1952426-1956787 GCF_003589595.1 Hyposmocoma kahamanoa
TAAAAAAAAAAAAAAAAAAAAAAAAAAAAAATTAAATAAATGACATTAACTGTCAACAAGCAGAATTTTAAACTTTTAGAAGTTACGCATAAAAATAATAAAAGTAAAAGTGGGGTGAAACGAGAAAGTAATTTTGCTGGAAATTATTGAACCAAAAGAAATGCTAACAAGAAAATGAAGTACATTGCTTGCTACGCACTGGAGCCGACAATTCGGCATATTATTTGGATTTCGCAGCTGCAGATCTTGTGGGGCGAGTTTTACTTGGAGGCCGGTTGGAAACATCATGTGCTCTCGATAGCGGAGGGTTATTCGAGTCACCAACAGCAGACCTTGAGGAGCTACAACCTGTGGCTGAGTTGGATGGATTTGACGGCGGCGTCGGTTTGCAGGTCGTGAAGTCCGATAACTCTGTCATAGTTGTGACCTTCTTTTTCGTCCCATCGGAACAAACCACTACGACTTTGCCATTCATAGTCCAGCAGCCCTTGATGCCGAGTCTTTTACGGGCTTCCACAAAAACGGCATGCCTGCTGGCAGTGAGGAATTCAGACAAAGTTATACCAGTGCCTTTCAAGCCACGTTTAGCAGCCCATACTCTCTGGCGCAGTTGATGGTCACAGAAACGTAGAAGTATTGGACGAGGCTTTCCCATGGCCACATTCCTCCCCAGTCTGGAGCATACGGTTAGAGAAAGCTGAGATACTTCGCTTATTCCTAAGTTGTTACAACAAATGTCTAGAGCTTTTCTTAATGTATTCTCATCTCTTACTTCAGGCACACCGTGCAAGAGCAAGGCATTCGAACGTGACCTCATGTCAAGATCATCTAAGGCCTGATAGATGAATTCCAGCTGTGATCTAAGACCTGAGACGGCCTTCCATATAAAAGATTTAAAAGTATGGAACTCACTGGAAACCACTGCTGAATCTTGTCTCGGAGATGCAAGTGAAGTCTCAAATATTTCCATTTTACTTGCAAAAAGGGCAGCCAGCTCGTCCATGTTCTTTCTCAGCATACTGATGTTGTCCATTGCTGGTTTTGTGTGACAAAACTTGTGTGTTAATTTATTCAACAGTGAAGTGGTTTTATGTGGTGAATGTTAGCTGGTGGCGAAACTGTCAATTACTATAATGCATTTATAGCATGTAAGTCTAAAAATTTCAAAAACTACTATTTTTAAACGTAACTAAATAGGAGTATTAGAGAAAGGCGTGTTTTTCGCTTACGCCTACCCGCGAAATCTAAAGAAAAATATTGTGTATACACACTACATTTTTATGTTGAATCTGATTTATTAGATTTCACTCACTTTCCGTTAACCGGTTTCAATAAAACCTTGTATTTAAAATAAAATGTATATATAATAATAAAAATAAAATCTTGTATTTAAAAAAATACAGTTAGTGTATTAAAGTATTGGAAACACGCTACAATCTCGGTGGCCCAGTAGTTAAAACAGTAGACACTAGACGAGAAGATCTCGGATTCGATTCATTATTAACCGCTCACGCGATACATGCAGCCGTAGACGCATACCACACCTAGAGGTGCCGATGATGATTTTACACCGATTTATCGGATATCGAAGTTATAACAGGTAAAAGAACTAATACTAATTGCTATTTCGGTAACTACTCTAGCAAACCATAAAGTTTTTAATGCCTGGGTCTGTCATTTAAAAAAAGAAACAACTTCAAAAATACGTCACGACAATCGTGTGTGTTATTGTTTTTGCTGGTGATTTCGGTGTTTATTTATTGAAAACATACCGTAAGTAGCGTTTTTTAAGTTTACCCTGAATATAAATGTTTATAAACTATACTTTAAGGAGTAATTTCATGGTAAACGTTAGTCCCACTCAAACGGAATATTATCATATTTATCCAAGTACACCAAAAATTTCATTAGTGCTTTTTAAGTGCAGGATTTGCGGTGTATTACTGCATTTTATTTGAGATGTTTTTGTTGGTAGTACGGAGGGTATTTATTTAGCAATGCAGAATAATAATTTTTATTTATAAAAACTTGTATTTAAACTGAATCCTTTTCTATTTTGCGAAACCAAATAGCCGCCATTTTGCGGTGGGAGGAGCGCATCGCGTGAGCGGATAAAGGACTAGTTTGAGAAACAAATATTGTCTAAATAGATTCTGTAGTGAATGTTCTGGGTAATGACCTAGAGTTGAATTTGTTTGCTCTAGTATTCGTTAAAATTAAAATGGGGGATAATAAAACTCTGTGTTCGTTGGAAACCGAATGGAAGTCCAAAATTACATTCGGCCGAAGGTAAAGTATGATCGAATTTTTATAATTACAAAAACCGATTTCGAAAACTTCAGGATATATTGAATGCTTCTAAAAAAAGTTTTTCGTGGAAAAATACTTTCGGGGTTGTGAAAATTCTAGTAAACCTTATTTCGGGCAAACATATTTCGGTAGTATTTTTGTAGACTGTTGAACTAATAAGTACAAATTAAATAATCTCAGTACAGAGTACTAAAAAAACCGACCTCAATTACATCTATTTGCCAAGTTTTATTGAAATATCCCCTAGTTTGTCACTATACAGGACTTGACACAGGAGATAATAAAAATCGGTTCTCACTACTCAGAGTATATTGAGAGAGAAAAACGCCTTGAATTGGAAAATAGCAAAACCAACCATTAAAATAATTGCTCTTTAAGTAAAATTTAGGCGCTATTTATAAAAATGAATGTTCGTGCGTGATCAGCCACGCTTAGAGGTGGATGATTTTCTTCAAAATGAAATGGGACCACTATGGAAATACCCCCTTTCCAACAAAAAAAGAATTATGAAAATCGGTTCACAAATACCGGAGTTATCGCGTAACCTACATACAAAAAAACAGTCGAATTGAGAACAACCTCCTTTTTTGAAGTCGGTTAAAAAATAATAAGTAAATAATGTTTTTGATTTTTCATTTTTAAAGATAAAAACCTTCTTTATGTCATGAGCTACACAACGTCGTGAAAATATTCATTTGTCTTCCCAAACTAAACGCGTAAAGTTGCAGTCTCACAGACCTCAAGCGACTGGAAGGGTGCGACCACTGGAAGGTTAAATCCACAAGAATGCAGGTGGTAAGGCACGCAAGGTAGAATATGAGGTGGACCATCTTGAATCACATTACGTAAACCATATGAAAACCCGGTGGAAATTGTCCTTGCTTCGGCTAATCTATGTATGTTTGAAACTTATTCCAATACTTTCTCTCTTATACACTTTAGTGCCTCGTAGACCTAATAAATTCAACGAAATTTTTCAAAGAGTCATCACAGGTTTGTTAAAGACGGTAAAAACCATATCTATGGTAAAAATCTTTTTTATTTCTCTCTCCGACAAAGAGTCACAGTGGTAACGCTGAGACTTAGACAGCGAAAGAGGGTAGACACATATGTCTGTCTTAATGTGTCTGTTATGCCGCTTGCTAGTCAATCTGTGACCAAATTTTCCGCTCCGAGATGTCGGGAGAAAAACAAATAGGGAAAATCGTGACATTACACTTGTAACTACGGTGACAAATTTATTTACATTATAGTAAAATCACAGAAGTATGTCAATAAAGTTCCGCCGCATACCGCTAGATGGCGTTGACCATTTTATTGTTAATTTATGAATCGAGGTGTTAAGATTTTCCTTAAAGGAGTGACTAAATTAGAAAAAAATTAGACAATATCTTAAAGAGGATATTCGCCTTCTTTTGACGGACCTGTTTGTGTTATCGCCTTTTAATTATTGTGCTTCCGTTTATGGCTCTAGAATAAACAGCAATACCGAGAGAGCAATACAGCGAATACAGAATGCGTGCATCCGTTTTTGCTATAATGTACCTAAAAGACAGCACATTACACCATATCTCAATTCCAGATCAATCCTTAATATGAGCGCCAAAAGAGAACTACAATACGCCTGTACAATTCACAGAGTAATCTGGAACAAAAAACCAGAATATATTTTTGAGAAAGTTACCTGAGAAAAAGATTGCTTAAACCGGAACCTCCGCTCTGCCGCTCATAATAAGTTGAAGATTCAGGCACACAAATCAGCGCGATTTAGGGGATGTTTCAGATTTAATGCAGCAAAAATTTGGAATGATCTCCGGGCACCTTTGGAAAGGCGGGGGCCTTTAAGGCATAAAATGACTGGACACTTTTAGAAATAAATATAAAACAGCATTAATTAAGAAGCAGTTTGCTGCAGAAAATCTGAAACACGCTTACTGGAATTTGTTGCTATTGAAGGATTTCTTCCCTTAGATTACACAGAGATACAGACACCCTCACACACACCACACACACACACACACACACACACACACACACACACACACACACAC
>NW_020653856.1:1956797-2008747 GCF_003589595.1 Hyposmocoma kahamanoa
ACACACACACACACACACACACACACACACACACACACACACACACATTCACACACATGCCTGGAATAGCATTAGGGTTACCTAACCTGATTTCATTATATTTCGCTTGTTTTTTCTTTATTTTCTTTATTTTTTATTAAATTTATTGACTGATTTTATTACTAATATCAAAGAAAGTACATATATATGTTCGTATTTAGATAAATAGTATGTTAGATTAAAATTGATTCATAATAGCCCTGTCCTCGATACTATTATCCCGCATTCCATCTAAGGGAGAAGGGGGTGACTGAAAACCAGCGCTGCAACTGTCATCAACAGGCGCAGCACCAGCTGAGACACCTCCTTTTGCCTCCTGTTTATTACGTCATTTAATATAAGTTTATTTGTCATTTAAGTTTTATTTATTATCGTTTTTTTTGGTACAAGTTCTGGAGTTTAGTTACATTGGAGGCAATAAAGAGATTTTATTATTGTTATTATTATTATTAAATAGGTCAACCTAATACATACTTAAGTAATAATAGTAATAATGGTTTCTTTTTTCAACACTAGGAAATAAATTTATACTTATTTTATGACAGATTAACAATTTTCAATGTTGTATCTCTTGTGACAGACTGGAGACAGTACTGGGCAACTAAACCTGTATTACAGCTCATCAGGCCCTCATCTCAGAGTAGTGTCAAGTAAAATCAATAATCTTAAAAAAAATCCAATGTACGAAAAATACGAGGTGTCCCCTGCGCTTTCTTCTTCTTAACTTCTCAGTCCTCACCCATTAGGAATTGGTTCCGCAGTAGCGTTAACGTAATATATTAGTTTTTTTTATGACAAAAATATGCCACGGCGATTACGCCATAACCATCAGACACCGCGACCGCTGATTTTACGGTAGGCGCATATGTCTAAATCGTACCTATAGCTTGACAAGGATATAGACTTTTCAATAAAAACAGTTTCAATGTAAGTTTTAAACTTAAGAAATGGCTATCTTAATATATGCTCCGGAATCTTATTACAGTTTCCCATATAAAAGAATCGTTTATCTTAGTTAAATGAAGTCATGGTAAAATGAGTTTGGACTTAGTTCTAAGGTTAATATTATGGATATCTTCTTTCTTAACGAAATTATGTTTATTTTTACGGGCATACAAAATATTTGTGAAAATGCACTGTGATGCCGCGTCCTGATACCAGTCTCCTTAAACTTTTACCAGAACTCGGAATGAGCCTTCACACTTGACATTGTTTTTTAATTATTCCAGTGTTATTTATTTGACAATAATTGTTTCGGACAGAGAAAGGGAGTAGACCCCTGAGTTCTAATTGAAACGAGTTTACGAGACTACTGTAATGTATCGATTACGGAGATGCTTTTTTGTACCTAGAAAGTCTGTAGTTTCTTGTACACCCGGTATCAACAGCTGTGAAGGGAATTGGTTTATTGTTAACCGAGCTGTGTTTTACTATGTTACTGAGGTTAAAACCTAATCAACCCGCTTGAGTTTTATTTTACTGCTCAAAATCGTGGGCAGAAGTGGATTAAAATGATATTGTACGCGTAAAATAATTCAAAATTTGGTGTAACTCCACACTTATTAGAAATTTCGATGTAAACAATCTTTTTTAGACAAAAAAGAGGCAACTCCACACAATCACCCACCTTGCAGTCCTGTGGCTCTTACACTAGGAATTCATTTATGAACATCGATTCAAGTGTATACGATGTAACGATTGTTTGTGTCGATTCATTTCAATGCAATTTTCAAGTGAATCGATTCAACAGAAAGGCAAAATGTGTGAGCAAAAAAAAAACATTTTGAATAAAACCGATTTATAAATATTTAGTTGCAAACAGTTTTTGCCCTTGATTTCGTGTATTAATGGGTTTTAAACCCGGCGTTAACGAAGCGCCGGGATAAAACCCAGTCGCTTACCCATCTTTGGCTACTGATAATCATCGATAATTTGTCAGATAACCGTATTACCTGGTTTCAAACTATGGAACTCCGTGTATTTGTTTAACTGCCTCCGAGATAAATATTTGTATAGCCTACATTTATTTCTCTCGTGAGTTTGAATGTAATTTGTGATTGTCTATGTGTGTGTCCATGGCACCCGCGACACAGGGTTTCCCTAGAGCGGGGCCATGTTCAGTGTGTGCGTTACTGTATGTTATTATATTTGTATATTGGAGAATATTCATACCAAAACCATTTTACAAAATTGTTACTCTTATTTTTATTATGGGAAACGAATCCTGAACCTACTAATCTAGAGACTTACAGTATTAAATACTGGGCCACCAAGGTTGTCGAATATTAAATAAACTCGAAAGTTTCCAAATTTATATTTCATAAAGCGTGTAGGGTTACCCGCTGTAGCTTGTGACGAAATGAATTTGTCCCAACACGACCCCTTTATGCCTTTATCGCGGAGCCTCCCTCTCCCCCTAACCGTCTAACATAAAATCCAGTGTAAAGATTAGAGTGGAATATCAAATTTTATAAATTTTCAAAACCCATTCCCGGAACTCGAAATTCGAAATTGGATTTCTCAGAAATTTAAATTTTCAATTTAGACGATCATAATTTCATGAGCGTGGTTATAACTATCAAGAACTAGAAGCTGCTGAACATCGGTTGATGAAAAGAGAGTAGGTAAGACGCTAGAGTTCAATGCGTAGAACATAATTTTAACCTTACATTGATATTTCGTATAACGCGCTTAAAGTAAGCTTATTGCAATGTTAAAACTATGATGTTTTATTGGCAGCTTTGTGACTATTCATTCTCTCAGTTCGTACTATGACGCGACTTTAACATTAAAGTAATATCGCTCTTATGTCAAATTTAGCAATCTTAAAATAGTTACACGGATGCATTGACTTACAATTATATGGACGTCTGTCGGGTCCACGCTAAAAATTGTCCGAACTTATAGGGCGTTAAAATCGTATATAGAGCGCCATTCACGCTTTAGTCTTCGTTTGTTCGACTGACAGCAAAGCAAGCAAAATTAGACAGTACTGCGATGACATTACAATTTAAATTCAACGTTTTAGCTTTTTCATATTCCTTTACATGTCACTACGTTTAAATTGGTTGACTTGGGACATTTTTTTCGTGGTTTTTGTATTAGACCCGTCGTCCATTTATTTGTAAGTCAATGCACGGATGCAATGGAAGCAATATTATTTTCAGTTTCATTGTCTTAATATTTATTTGTAATGATTAAAAAGTTAAGTTGAATTTATTTATTTACATCTGTCTCTTCTATATTTTGTTCATTTTTTATTTAACAGCACATAGGAAATTATTTTTCGTTGAATAAAAATACGCGATGTTTAATTCGTAAAATTATGACAGCGCCATCTGCATGCTCCTTGGCGAAGCTAGCAGTTGACACTAGACTATAATTCCGAATTCACGACGTATCAAGACATATCTTTTTAAACAGTCAAAATTCTCTGAATGTAAATAACATTAAATACATAAACATTATACTACGATAAGACGATTCGGAACATCAAAAAAGAAAGAGATGGCATTATATAGTTCATATATCGTTATCTCTTTCCTATTTTTAGTAAGGATTAGACAATATTGGGAAATCATTCGTTCTTTCAATCACTTTAGCAATAATACATTACTTGGGTGGCAGGTTTGTCATGGTACGAATATGGGTAATATTATAATAAGCTTACATTGAAATAATATTGTTTTTGGAAAGTTTATAGTAGGCCCCTTGGATTAAGATTGTAATTGCAACAGAATTTGGTCAACATTGGACGGCGGTTCCGTGCTTAAAAGTATCCGAATCAAAAGAGAAACAATTTGCAAAAAGGGGATCAATAAATAAATTAATATTGAAAATAATAGCTACTCCATTACTCCCATGTTCAAGTAGTTTTCACTCGAACGGTGAATTTTTGGCCTTTAAATTGTTACAAGCAAAATTAAACATTGCTAGTAGTAATGACATCAAAATTTAGATGTTAATTTAACTGTTTTGTTACAACAAATTTCTTATCTGTGAAGAAACAAAACAATTTGATTTGACCTAAATTCTCATATCAGACGAGGTGTAGTTTTCTTCGAAATGAAATGTCAATAGCAAACAATTTTGACAATTTCACACGATATGATAGTTGGGGCCGGTTGTAGTTTGTCTGTGAATTAAAAATAAAAACTACGGTTGTGTGACATGCGTGAGAAAAGTTTTTATTTTCCGCCATTTCGCCAGTCGTAACACGCGGTTCCTGGACACATCACAGAGAGCTAATAATATGTGTGTAGATAAAGCGGCTTATGTACTCGTAACTGTGCATAATTAAATGATTATCACTAGTATCAGGTTTCTTACCACGGTATGACTTCTTTTTATTTTCCCGATATTTCGGAACGGTTGCACGCTCCATGGTCACGGGTTGACTGGACGGCGGCAGATGACAGCTTTAAGAGCAGACATATCTTTCTACCCTCTTGCGCTGTCGACGACTACCTTCATCGCGATTTGTTGTGGCGTTACCATTGTCACTCACTTTTTTCACACAAACCACACTATAAACCACGCTATAGCACAACATCTCACACAGACTGACACTAACCACTGGATCGAGTTGCATAGCCCCCAGGTACTCTCGACAGAACACACATACCACGGTTGGTACGAGAAGCCATCGAGATCACGAAGTACAAAACGTTTAACCGTGATGATGGTTTTAAAATGTTTAGTGCATGGAATCCGGTCCTTAGTGCGTGCAGTAATAAAAACAAAAACACCTTGAGTTCAGTTTCGCGTGTGGATACAGTGAGTGTGGTTTGTGTGAAAAAAGTGAGTTACAATGGTAACGCCACAACAGATCGCGATGAAGGTAGTCGTCGACAGCGCAAGAGGGTAGAAAGATATGTCTGCTCTTAAAGCTGTCATCTGCCGCCGTCCAGTCAACCCGTGACCATGGAGCGTGCAACCGTTCCGAAATATCGGGAAAATAAAAAGAAGTCATACCGTGGTAAGAAACCTGATACTAGTGATAATCATTTAGTGAATAACCACGAAAGTCTTAAAATCTATATGTGCATAATTAGGCTTTAAAACACTTGTGATCATGTTTTCATGAGACTCGCCTATCGGCTCGTTTCATAAACGCGTACTCGTGTTTTGAAGCCTTTCATTATGTAACAGTCACATTACTATTAGTTTCTTTGTATATATTTGTGTAAAAATAACTACGTTTATATAGGGTAATTCTGTAGTAGTACCAGTAGAGTTCTATGGGAAAGAGTACGTTTATGGAAGTACTGCCACCGTAGCTATTTCTGCCGCCAAAAGTAATATGAACATTGCTGCGTTCCGGTTTTGAAAAGAAAGGTTGCTGGTGAAATTACAGACACATGGGACTTGACAACTTATGTCTCGGGATGAAGGACTCAGTGGCAGTGTCTCTCAAGTCTTTGCGATTTAAAATTCTGAGTGGAATACCCACTGGTAGGTGTGTAAAATTTTTTCAGAGTTTTTGTATTAGATCCGTCGTCCCATTAGTTTGTAGGTCAATATTAACCCACTTTATATTATTGTAGTGCCTTGACAGCTTGACACGTGGGGTGAGCTCGTGAATACATTATAAAATGCATTGGATATAATCTCAGTACAGAGCACTAAAAAAACCGACCTCAAAAGTACGTGGAATTACATCTATTTGCTAAGTTTTATTGAAATATCCCCTAGTTCGCCACTATACAGGACTTGACACTGGAGATAATAAAAATCGGTTCTCACTACTCAAAGTATATTGAGAGAGAAAAACGCCTTGAATTGGAGAAAAGCAAAATCAACCATTAAAGTAATTGCTCCTAAATTAAAGTTAGCCGCTATTTATAAAAATGAATTTTCATGCGTGAACAGCCCCCCTTCGAGGTGGATGCTTTTCTTCAAAATGAAATGGGGCCACTACCCCCAGTAACCCCAGAAGTACCCCCTTTCCAACAAAAAACGAATCATGAAAATCAGTTCACAAATACCGGAGTTATCGCGTAACATACAAACAAAAAAAAAGAACATACAGACGAATTGAGAACCTCCTCCATTTTTGAAGTCGATTAAAAAGTGACTTAACATTTTCATTATCTACAAAGTTGCGATGCAATGTTCCGTCGTCTGGTCGGCCCAAATATTGATGGAGGGACGAAGTGGAAAAGATCTCCGCGTCCTGCACTCAGATAACTGGGAGGAGATCGCACAAACTGAACGCGCTGGTGCCAATTTCGGGTCGCTAAGCCAATGGAGTAAATAAGGAATATTACAGACAATTTTTATTTAAACTGCCTCCACTTTACTTGGTACCGTAAAAAAGAACGCCACTTAAGTCTTGCTCTTTGTAAATAAACATCAACAACAATAATACGCCACCGTGATCCGGGGTTGAATTATTCACACACACCTCTAAAGAGCTTTATGAGCTTTTTGACGTGTAGTTTAGGACGGTGTTTTTCTTAACGATAAAGCTAGTGGTGCTCTCCGATGGCTCCCCTGGGCTATCACGTCTTAAATTAATAATGTAAAGAGAGTTAGGTAATACGATATAGGCTAAAAGGAAGCAATTACTTACTTATTTAAGGAGCTTTTAAGCTCTACGATTCCGCCCATTTCGCAACGCACAGAAAGTTTTCGTGTAAACAAATCCGTAATAGATTCACTTATGTATGGCAGAACTTAGCAATCCGGGACCGTGCCGTGTGTTCTGGTATGCATTAGTGAATTGTTCACGGTTCCCTGTATAATGGAAACGATGGTGCGTGAAGATGAGGTAAAAATTTATTCATTTATTTATTAGGTTTACCAAAGTCTGTGTATAATATTACTTACTAAATCTTGTCACACATTTACGCGCGGTTGCATCGATTTAAATCCCAAATGTAGCGATGCAATCGCGCGTTCGTATCGAAATAGAGTCGAAATGTCATTTAATTTGTTTGAAAACTATTCTGCCATATCATTACTGTGACAACTGCGCTCCGATTGGCCAGCCCGGGTTCGAAACAATTGACGGGTGTCGTCAATTGTTTTACTTCAAATCGACCAGTTTAACTTGTCCCGTCACATTGTCTTTAATACAATACATACGGAATATTTTTAGAATATACGAGGACGTACACACAGGCCAGTTGTAGGCGCTGTACTATTTCAGCTTTCTAATTTGTGATTTCAGTGCAAACGAGGGTTGATATAAGGGCCATTTGCCCGATGAGTTGCCAGGGATGGATGACCCTTATTTCGTCTCTATTTCTGGTTATATGCTCGATGAACGGAGTATACAATCATTTAATTTGAAGATGCCCAACGTCACCGCTTCTCTGGTCTTTAAAACAGAACGGAAACATCAAATTTAGAACGACATTTTGGAAACTTGTTTCCAGTTACAAGATAATCCTTCAGTGTCCATAGGTATTATATAAAACGCTGCATCTTAGCCGAAAGTGAAAACGGAAAGGGAAAGCAATTATGATTATCTTTATTAGATACCTTTTTCGGGATTACACAGGCCACCTCCACAGGAGAGAGTTTACTGGCTATTTCATATACTTTCGATATTTTGACGAAAGAAATTCGATAGGTACTCTTGTCTTCAATATTGTATGACAGATGATGTCTTGAAAGGGCGCTTGAGACAAAACCGGGACAATAATGTATGTTAAACGTCGCTACAATAGACTGCTGTCATCCAAGTAGGTACGCAGAATTTGTACAAAGTTTTCGAGAATGGAAAATTTTGAATATCAATAGAAATGTTATTACAGACGCGTAGACATTGCCTCTTAAATGAATTTGTGACTTTATGAGAACAGTCAGTTATTTAAATATTTTGTATTAATGTTTTTTAACCGACTTCAAAAAAGGAGGAGGTTCTCAATTCGACTGTATGTTCTTTTTTTTGTATGTATGTTACGCGATAACTCCGGTATTTGTGAACCGATTTTCATGATTCTTTTTTTGTTGGAAAGGGGGTACTTCCATAGTGGTCCCATTTCATTTTGAAGAAAATCATCCACCTCGAAGGGTGGCTGTTCACGCATGAAGATTAATTTTCATAAATAGCGCCTAACATTAATTTAGGAGCAATTACTTTAATGGTTGATTTTGCTATTTTTCCAATTCAAGGCGTTTTTCTCTCAATATACTTTGAGTAGTAAGAACCCATTTTTATTATCTCCAGTGTCAAGTCCTGTATAGTGGCGAACTAGGGGATATTTCAATAAAACTTAGCAAATAGACGTAATTCCACGTACTTTTGAGGTCGGTTTTTTTAGTACTCTGTACTGAGATTATTCTTCTTCTTCTTAGCGTGTCGACTCTGACGTTTATATTTGTGAGGACCAATGCTTAGCGACTGAGATAGCACTATCAGTGGCGTTGTACTGGTCCTCGCGTGTGCAGGTGTAGGGACATGCAGGGCAGAACAAAAAATCTGCCATTGTCTGGGGACAGAGACACCACACGGACATGCGCTCTCCGAGCTGTAACGGGCCTGCTTAGTTTCCCCGACCAGAGGGTATACTTTTTAATGAAGCTATGGCGACTCTTTAGCCTCTGGATTACAATGGGTGCCATGGCTCAGTATTTTTTTATGATACTAAATGACAGGACGAACAAGTCGTGCGCCTGGTGGTAAGCGACACACTTGTTCATAACAGTTGCTTCTTTTTGGTGTGCTGCTTCTTTACGAAGGTTGGCGACCAGTATGGCTCATTTTTAAAGCCAGCACTCGAAATAGGGAACATGTGCTATAGTGAAAACAGTTTCTCGGATTCTTCAACCACGAGGTTTTCCTTCTGCCACGTCGACGTTTTCCTCGGATTTTCTACTGCATTATTAGATGAAAAATCCGGTATTTATTGCCCCTCCTTACGTGGCCAAAATACTGCAGCTTCCTTTTTACAGTTCTGAGTTGTAGAACAGTAGCAATATCAAACCTTCGAATCACAAAGATCTGGAGGCATTGCCACTACGCCCGTCCTTAGACATAAGTTAACAAGTCCCACGTGCCTGTAATTTTATCAGTACCCTTTTCCTTTAAAACCAAAACGCAGTGCTGCTCACATTACTGCTTGGCGGCAGAATTGGTAAGGTCACAAGAAGCTCTATTGCTACCTATTTATGTATATACATACCATGTGTTATATCTGTCACTATTTTTCATGACAAAACATAAATTATACTTTCATAATTATGCTGTGATGCTAGTGCAAGAATATTAATGTTTTTTAAAACTTATTTCATTGTGACAGTCTACGGCTCCATTGTCTTACGTTTTTGCAAGGACCTTCCTTCTTGATTCCATTAATATTGGCGGTATTACCCCAAAGCATAATACCGTGGTGTTGTATCTCAAGGGTGATGTATCTGTGATACAAAAGGTTGTTTATTTAGGACCAAATACCCGAAGATAAAAGAACTGCTTATGTCTAAAGCTTTGGACTTAGTATATATACGTACGCACATACTGTATGTCATATATATTTACTTGTTTGATTGAATATGAAATATATAATGTATTATAAAAGCTATCTCCTCTGTTTGTACCAGACTCTTTGCATTTTTTTTTATATTTCAAATGCCAATGGGTAATTGACCAACAATTACAAATGGTTATGGCTTTTTATAAAAAAAACCTGCCTCAAAAGTTTGTGTAATTACAAATACACTCATCAATAATCTAATCTAAACTAGTGGATTAAAAGCACCTTTAGAGGTGAAACATTTTCTTCAAATTTAAAACTGAGGTACCCTCTTTCCAACAAAAAAAAATCATCAAAACCGGATTACAAATGCCGCCGCCGGAGTTGTCGCGTAACATACACACACAAAAAAAAACTTACAGTCGAATTAAGAACCTCCTCCTTTTTTTGAAGTCGGTTAAAAATAACCAGGAATCAAGCACCTTTTTGCTAATTGCTGAAAATCAGGTTCTTTTAATGAATTTTTTAAAAGCTGTGAATTTGTTTTTGGTCAATTTCATTTTCAAATTTAAATAATAACAATGACCGGAAAAAGGTAATTCGTGTTCAAAAAAAATTGGAAAACCTGACTTCCAGTAATTGGCAAACACGTCCTAGATCCCTACACTCTTTTTAAGTGTATAAATTCCAAGTTTTATCATTGACTTACAAATAAATGGACGACGGGTCTAATACAAAAACCACGAAAAAAATGTCCCAAGTCAACCTATTCGAAATTTAAATTGTAATGTCATCGCAGTATCGCGCTGTCCGTAGAACAAATAAAGACTAAAGCGGAGTTTGGCGCTCTGTATACGATTTTAGCGCCTTACAAGTGCGGACACTTTTTAGCGCGGACCCGACGTCCATATAATTGTAAGTCAATGAGTTTTATTGAAATCAGTTACGTAATGAAAAGGATGAAATCCAATAAACCGGGTTCATCCCCTAATTGTCCCACGTAGAATATTTTCTTTAAATTTAAAAGAGAAACACAGGAGCAACGCTACTACATGTGAATGCCAAGCACCCATGGAGCATGACACGTGATCGTTCACGTCCGAACAGAAGTTACGGCCATTATGTTTCAGCCATTTAGTTAACGGCGAAACTTGAAATTACTAAGTACAAAAAAATAACAATCATTCATCAGAAATATGAGTACCTGCAGTCAAAGTAAGGATAAGTAAGGATCTTTCAAGTGTTTGAGCCGTCCGACAGAGGCGGCCAAAGTACAATATAACTTTCAAGTTGTACTAAAGCACTAAGATAGTAACTACAAGCCGGGTGTAGAAGAAGATTGGGGACAGTATAACAATACGAGCTTACAGATATCTAAAGTTGGCACAGTCAAAGGTAAGACGGGCCAAATTCCAGGCAGCGCAGCGCCTGCTCGTAGAATTGGATCGGTAGTTTTTTATTACGCGTCTGCGAACCTTAAATATATATTCAATATTCTTTATTTTACAATGGTCAATAATGTGTTAGATGGAAAAAAAAAATCACATCATCGACCCTTTCAAACATAGCAAAGTAATACTAACCGCTCACGCGATACATTCAGCCGTAGACGCATACCACACCTAGAGGTGCCGGTGATGATTTTATACCGATTTATCGGATATCGAAGTTGTAACAGGTAAAAGAACTAATACTAATTGCTATTTCGGTAACTACTCTAGCAAACCATAAAGTTTTTAATGCCCGGGTCTGTCATTTAAAAAAAATAAACAACTTCAAAAATACGTCACGACAATCGTGTGTGTTATTGTTTGGGCTGGTGATTTCGGTGTTTATTTATTGAAAACATACCGTAAGTAGCGTTTTTTAAGTTTATCCTGAATATAAATGTTTATAAACTATACTTTAAGGAGTAATTTCATGGTAAACGTTAGAACTACTCAAACGGAATATTATCATATTTATCCAAGTACACCAAAAATTTCATTAGTGCTTTTTAAGTGCAGGATTTGCAGTATATTAGGTACTGCATTTTATTTGAGATGTTTTTGTTGTAGTACGGAGGGTATTTATTTTGCAATGCAGAATAATAATTTTTATTTATAAAAACTTGTATTTAAACTGAATGCTTTTCTAATTTGCGAAACCAAATAGCCGCCATTTTGCGGTAGGATGAGCGCAAAAGAATATGAGCATTTGCTCATTGCATCCTATTTGTTCCGAATCCCAAACTATATAAATCTAGAAAACTCCGACCCGCTTCGGATGTCGCTTATGAATAGCTTGTACACCTAGAGATAAAATGATTCCTGTGACAATTTGGGACCGTCATTTCTCGGATGTAGTGCGTAAACGCTCTAAGGGTAGTTTTATAATAACATTTTGTTAACAATATTAATACTTCTAGAATTTTTTTTATACATTTTTGTGAACGTGATTATGGGACTGTAGAATTACGCTAGATATTTTTTAGTAGCAATAGACCTCCTTATTAAAGAGTTCGTCCAGGGAAGTACCGACACTACCTATTTCTGCCGCCAAGCAGTAATGAGAGCATTACTGCGTTCCGGTTTCGAAGGGTAAAGGGTGCTGTAGAAATTATGGTTAAGTTTAAATACTTTCGAAAATAGACCAATTCCCTATTGAAATGTAAAAAAATATATTAAAAAATAAAATTTGTAAAAAGATTAGAGAAAAAAAACTTATTTATACAAAAAAGCAAGTCCAGGCGCAAAATAAGCACGTCTCGCTTAATAACAAAAAGATATCCGTTATTTATCAGTCGACGTTAATTAAAATATCCGAAGTTTAATTAAAAATGTCGAGGAGACGGACACTGACTCGCGTCAAAGTTTTCTCTGGTAACCAGAAGTAAATGGGCCACGGCTCAATAACTCTCGGAGGGGGCGTATTTCTTTTAGTTTAGAGCGGATACACGCGGTGAATTTTAACAGCGCCTCCGTAGCGATTTAATCGCAAATCGTCTAACCTTTACACACACGCGCAACTTAAGAGTCTTACTATCCCAAAAGGCTTTGGTTGATTACGCATAACAGCGAAAGTGTTGAATCAATCAATTCGGAAAAAAAATATATAGTAAAATTGAGGCTACACATTGATTTGCTATACGGTGTGAAAACATGGTTCCTAAAAGTTTTCGCGATAGAAAAAAAAACACAAACTTACCCATTGACTTACAAATAAAGGGACGACGGGTCTAATACACAAACCACGAAAAAAATGTCCCAAGTCAACCTATTTAAACGTAGTGACATGTAAAGGAATATGAAAAAGCTAAAACGTTGAATTTAAATTGTAATGTCATCGCAGTACTGTCTAATTTTGCTTGCTTCGCTGTCAGTCGAACAAACGAAGACTAAAGCGTGAATGACGCTCTGTATACGATTTTAACGCCCTATAAGTTCGGACACTTTTTAGCGCGGACCCGACGTCCATATAATTGTAAGTCAATCAACTTACCTCGATATTTTACAAGAAAACCGCGGTATTCCATATGTACTTTTCATATGAACTGAACTAAACAGAACACGTGTATTATATGATATACATTTTTATGATATACATCGTGATTCAAACGCGATGCAGTCGTAGCTGCAGAGATACGATCGCAATACAAACGCGACTCTGAATCTATGCAAACGCGATACAGTCGCGATGCAAAATTTTAAATATCATCGACATTTTGTAGAAAGGGTGTAAGCAACATTATGAAAAATTAGAAAAAAAAATACAACGGAGCACGTTTTTAGGTTTTTTCACGACTGTTTATTGTAAAATTAAATTTTGGTTTTAGTTAAGTTTAAAATTGAATAAGGACGTTTTTTTTTTTTTTTTTTTTTTTTTTATACATGACAGGCAAATGACTCCACTCCACCTGATGTTAAGTGGAAAGTGGTATCCAAACGCGAAGGAACCTAGTGCAGCGATGAAATCCTCACTGCACTAGCCACCTCCACCCTGCCTGCCTACAATATGCCTCTTCACGCCTCGTTTGAAGGACCCCATATCATAAGAGGGAGGGAAGACATGTGCCGGAAGGGAGTTCCATTTGTCAACCGTGCGGCAGAGAAAGGAGCCACCGAACCTTTTAGTACGCGATGGAATTCGGCAGGTAGTGAAACGGTGACTACGAAGGCCAGCACGCGTGCTTCTGAGCAGGAACGGGGAAGGGGGGATGAGGTTGAACAGCTCTTCAGAGCACTCACCATGGTACATGCGGTAAAAGGCGCTAAGCGATGCAACATCTCTACGCAGTTGCAGAGGTTCAAGGCGTGATGAGACCTCTTCGTCGCCTATAATTCGAGTAGCACGACGCTGTAATTTATCCAAGGCATCGAGTAGGTACTTGGCGGATCCGTCTCACAAGTGCGAACAATACTCAACGCAAGACCGGACCTGTGTTTTGTACAGCAGGCATAACTGGTCCGGCGTGAAAAAACGTCGCACCTTGTTCAGGACTCCGAGTTTGCGTGAGGCTGTTTTGATCACAGATTCGATGTAGCTCCTTGGATTCAAATCACAGCAGATTTCCATACCGAGCAAGGTAAAACTGCTCTGAGGTGAAAGTGCTGTGCTCATCAGAGAAGGCATGGGAAGGAACGGCGACAATTTTGTTGTTAACGCGCAAACCTGTGTTTTCTTGGCGTTGAACTCAACAAGATTACTAGATCCCCATGCAGAGATGAGGTCCAATATTCTATTGAGCTCAACGACAAGATCAGATCGCTCTCTGTCAGTATCGGCGCGCCCAGCTGCGGGGAATCCGTGATATCCCCCATGAACAGTGCTATCATCTGAGTAGTATATTATTAGGGCATCTGGATACAAGGAGTTATCCAGACGCCCTAATAATATCTATTCAAGAAGTCATTACATCTATTCAAGAAGTCGTATTGCATGTATTCAAAGTGATCACTTATTTAACATCTATTCAAGAAGTCATTACATCTATTCAGATAGAGGTTGGAGTTATCCAGACACCCCAATAACATCTATTCAAGAAGTCATTACATATATTCAAGAAGTCGTATTGCATGTATTCAAAGTGTTCACTTATTTAACATCTATTCAAGAAGCCATTACATCTATTCAGATAGAGGTTGGAATAAAAAATAATAAGATCTTAAATTTATTAAGAAGTCCGTATATTCAGAATTCATGAACTCTTATATCGAGAAATTAAAACAAAACAGCATTAATGGATTCACATAGTTTATTTACAAAAAATATTATTTTCTATACACCACTTATTCAAATAGGATACATTTTTAAAAGCACATATATTAGTATGGTATATACAATTTTGAATATCCGACGACATTGAATATTTATCACTTAATGTTTCTAAATTAGGACAGTTTACGTTTTCTAGATTATGTACATTATCACTTTCTATTATCTTCTTCAACCACCGTACTTTTTCAAATCCTTTTGCATAAACACGTTTATTTTTACAGAAATCTAACATCAAACTCTTATAATTACAATAAGGCACATATCCTTCATTCCATAATATTCCTCTGTTTTTTTCTATCCATGAAACTTGTATACGTTTCTTCTTTGTTAGGTTATAAAATCGGTATGGTGGTTTAATCAACAACACAAGCATACTCTTGTTACAAATAATTGCGATTTCTTTCGGTATAAATTGATTGTTTTCGTTTTTAAAACCTTGAATATCCATAACCACGTTCATGATATTTTTCGAACAATGTTACTCAGTGGTCTATACTCAATAAGACGATCGTTTATGATCAGACAGTAGCCAGTTGTATTTTCAGGTATATCTTTTGAAGATTCGATCTCTAAACGAACGTCAACGGGTCCTGTTTTCAGTGAATCATTTTGTCTTGAACAGTCAATAACGAACAGTGGAGCTTTTTCCTCAAATGCTTTCAAATCAAGCAAGGGATCGATGCTCGTGTTGTAATACGACTGACGAAAGTTAGCATACATTTCGTATAATATACTATATTTGTCTTCATCAAATTTCAAATTAAGTGAATCATAAGGAAAGTACTGTGAATTTAAAAACAACTTGACATTTGTTATATTACAATGATCAAAAACAGATGGACTCTTCGATTTGTTCAGTTTTCTGTTAGTTTGTAAACCAAATATAACATATCTTGGTTTTTCTAACTGAGAAGCAGTTTTCACTGACCACGAGTGTTTTGTTGTCTTAGGTAAAAGAGGATATTCATATAAATCCCAATTCCGGAAAGCTAGTTGTATGGGTCTATCTTTTTCTAAATGCTTAAGTAATAATAATCTGTTACGGTCTGAAACTCTAACATGCGGTACACGCCATTGAACTTTTTGTATGTCTATTGCCACGTTATCTTTGCTATCAAGTATAACACTATTTAAAACTGTATTACTTCGATGAAGTATAAGTTCATGTCTACAATTGGCGACAATTTTCTTATAATCTTCTGCAAATCCTAATACTTTATTTAGTGGTATAATAACAGAGAAATGACCATCTTTTCGAGTGGACCCATTTAAATTCCAGCCCCACAGTGCTGCACTTCTACTTTCTCCTTCATTCATTGAGATGAGAGATTTAATGGTTGTTGTGATTCCCGTATTTTTAACATGATCTATTTCAACACCATTTAGTTCGTATTTTATGTATTGAAATAAAAATAATATCGGATTATTTATAAATTTAATCTCTTTTGGTGTTTTTTTTCCTGCTGCATCTTGTTCAAATACACTTGCACACCCCTCAATGTAAATGGAGCTTGCGGATGGTAATATATAAACATCTTGCTGATGAATAGGTATTCTAATTTCATCGTTTTCTTTATAGCTATGATTGTAGGGATTATAGCTGTGGATTTCATAGCTTTCAATGGAATTATCTTGCTGTGGTGGGTCCGATATTTGCAACATGTTTATTTTTTATTATTTATTTCTAAACCAAGAGAAAGAAGAAAGTTTTTATTACTTTTAGTAATTTTCTTTGTTGTGCCTAATCGTCTTCTCCCTTTGAACACTGGAAGCTGAATATTGAACTTTTGTTCATTCAATAAGGTTTTATTGTAAACATACATATTGATTTAATATTATAAAATATAAGATAATGTTTTATGATGACTACTATAATAAACATATACTTAGCACCCAATTCTGAACAATGTTCGTGTAGGAATGTGCTCCACTGGTTTAACATTTCATTTTATTTATTTATTGTCTTTGTAGTTGAATCATAAATATTTAGTTTTCCAAAATGATGTCAGAAATTTTAAACACAAATGCCCGCAGTTGTATAGATGATTTCCTTGTAAATTATCATAATTATATTGAATACGTGGTCCCACATATGCTATAAACTCTTTCGGTGGTTTTAAGTTACCGTAACTATCGAAATATTCGATATAATCTTTAAATTTTCCATAAGCTACCCAATGAGTTCCAGAATTTCTAGAAGAATCTAAATTAATCACACCACATTCCATTAACCATGGCACCTTCGGCAATTCGTCTCTCATAAATACACCACGAAAGTGAGGAATATTTTTTGTGTGCTTTATAATATCTATATTAGTTAAAGCTCTATTGGGTAGCCCAGTATCTAGTTTTTTTTATTTGAAACATAAATTCCTAAACCACTTTTGTACGGCTTCAGATGTAATCCTTTTCCAATACACATCGCTTTCATTTTTATATTATGCCTCTTCAATTCTGATAGTTGTTTTTTGGCTGACTTATAATTATTTACAGCTTTGGTGATTCCATCAACACCCCCCGCTAAACTTCCTGTAGCAGATAATCCGGCAAAAATAGGAACTAATGGTAGAAATCCACCGGTTTTAGGTACAGGTATCACTCTCGGTAACGGTACGGGTAAGTCAGAAGCCAATTCTTGAGCAGCTGCATATGCTAATTCTATTAACATTTTCTTGCATTTTGGTTTTAGTTTGCGGATATGTTTTTTAGTATGCGAAATAATATTGCTCAATATCGTTTTTGTCATACCCGCTCCAGTTTTCTGAGCGGTTGCTAATTTGTCTTTTCTCTTCTGATTCGCGTTATCGGAATTATCATTTAAGTTTTTCATTTTCAATAATATTGTTTGCGAATACTTTATTCAAAGCGGTCTTTGTTATGTTAAGATCTCAATACAAATGATTACACGAAATTTGAATAGCATATTTATATACACTATATTTTACAATTACAAACGATTTGATTTATCAATCCAACTGTTTTCACTTAACGGAAGACCTAACCACTTAACATATACTTTGTTTCCTTTGCGTTTCAAAACTTTTTCAACAAGATATATCTCAGGGTGTACAGTTTTCTGAATTTCTTCACTATAGAACGCCCCTAAAATTGGTCTTGATTTTGAATCTTCTAGCAAATATGTAGGGGGACTGGTTTGTTGGATTTTTGTAATCTTGAATATTTCTGTAGACCAATTAGGTGTAAACCCCTTTTCAAAAAATCCTTTGTATTTACTGATTCTTACGAAATCTCCAACTTGAAATCTTTTTCTAGTCAATACTTTTTTACATTGTGTATTGTTAATGTATCTCTGTAATACAGTTCCTTTATTACTGTGATTAATTGTAGCTGGTGCTTTTCCGACTGTTCTGTGATAAGCGTGATTGTATTCGTAAACTTTTTTGTCGAGGGTTCCATCATTCCAATTATAATTTCCTTTTAAACTAAACTCCTTGTACAAGCTTGTCTTGAGAGTTCTTATAAGTCTTTCTACGATTGAGGCTTTTTTCGTAGAATATGTAGAATAATGGTTAATATTATACTGTTTGATAACTTTTTTAAATAAATTATTATAAAATTCTTTTCCCATATCAGTTTGTAAATTTTTTGGGTAACGCCCCCTTGCTAATAATGTTTGAAACTCTTTAGACACGTTTTCTTTAGTTTTTCGTTTGAGGGGAAATGTCCAAGCATACTTTGAGAAACAATCGATAATCACCAATATGTATTTGTATCCAGCATTAAATTTGGATAAAACTTGCATATCTATCAAATCTGCTTGCCAAAGGTCATCTATATCCCTTAACAATACACTTCTCCGGGGAAAATTCACTCTAGCATTCTTATGAATTTCATTAACGACGTCGGCTTTGCTCATAATGCTTGTTCAATTTTCCTTCGAGTCCCTTCAAAGCAATGTCTTTTTCAATATCTTTTATACGATCAACTAAGATCAAAATTAACTTTTCAATATGTACTAAATTGTCAGAATTCTTCTTAACAATTTTATCAACATAGTCTTTACTAACAATATCGGGTAATTCAGCTTTATCTGAAGATGAGATTTTAATTACTTCTACTTTAAAATTATCTACGCCAGTATAATTTTTTTTCTCGAGATTCATGTCTTATATTCATTAGAATACTTAGGGTAATGATGATACTAAAATAGATTTTATTCTTTTATTATACCGGCTTCCTTTAATTCTTCAATAATTGATACAATTTCATTATCATGATTGTTGTTACCAGCGCTTTTAGATGCAATTAAAAGTTTCAGTCTTTCAATCAACTCATTTGGATCATCCCAATAAATATAATCTGTGTTACTTTTATATTGTTTTAGTTCAGGCAAGTATCCTCCGCTTTTTAATTGTGGTAACTTTTTGACTAAATCTGTATTGCGTTCATTTAGTTGAGAAAATAAAGGCTTGATGATTGTGCAGTATTTTAATCCTTTATCACCTTTTAATTTTCCGTTCGGGTCAAAATCGCGTTTGTGTGCGTTAGTGTTAATTAACATTTCTTTGTATTCACTTTTGTCTTTTTCGGTCACAATCGTAAGATCAGGTTTATTACGCATTAGAAGTTCCTTTAAACCAGCGGTTAATTCATACTTCTTGTCATTGATGGTAATTATGTACCTTTTTTCCGCATGAGAAGCATCAGGTATATAAGATAAACTAACAGCACTATTTCCCATCATAAGCTTTTTATTTTTGGTTTGAATGCCAAATGGTACATTAAAATGTTCATACATATCCATCATGTCTTCTTTCTTTAGAGATAAAAGAGTGTCGTTACCATTACTTTCGTTTAATAAACGTTTACTGGCATCGTTAGCATATTCATAATATTCGGAATGGTCACTAGAATCTGCGTTGATTATGTCTTTGAAATTTTCATAATCTGTAGAAGAGTTCAAGTCCTCACTACCACCAGTTTCATCTATTTTGGTTGACATGGTGAAAGTGGGGATAGACTTTTTATTTTTGAGCAATGTTTCTAGAGGTTCTGTAATAGATTTAAAGACGTTTTTGTATTTCAGATTAGCTTCATCTTCATCACATTGAATCATTTTTATTTTATTCTTTATATTGTCCACCGATTTAACGAGTTGCTCTTTTAAATCTATTTCCATTGTACGGATTATTGATAAATCTACCAATTTAAACGAACACTCGACTGCAAGTGCGGTATTTAGACAACAAATTGCTTTATATGAGGATTTTATAAGTAAATAAACGTGTCAAATCCTTGTCTATACCTTCCCATATTCATTGCACAATCTTTATTTATTAATAAAAAGCTAAATTGATCTTGCCATATAACAACACAAAGCCGCTTAAATGTAGACCAATCTAAGTCTGTATTTACATGCTCGTTGTATATATGTCTTAAATTAATATCATCTTGTTTGAAAATAATCAACACATTGACGTTGTCCCTGAGCAATTGTTTAGGTATTTTTGAATAAGTTTGAGATAAATAAAAACAGTCTATCTGTCTGTGTCTCCCCATAGCAAAATAATTACGAATATTCATTTGGTTTTCACAAGCGACATCATCAAAAATCATAATTGAATTTGTCAAAGCATCGTTGGGATGAAGAACTTCCTTGTTCTCGTTAAATATAAATAGTTCTGCCCCTGGAACACCTTCCATAACTTGTCTTAAAAAAGTATACTTTGGTTGAAATGCTGTCTTTGAATACAAGTAAATATGTTTAAATTTCAAACCATTTTCATGTAACAATAGATTCAACATAATGTTAGTTTTACCACAATTGGAAGGACCGCATACTATGCACCGGATTGTGTTTGGTAACAGCGAACTATGTTTTACTTTTTCTGAATAATTTTTTACTTTAATATTAGCTACTTCTAAAGTTTGAGTTTGTTTTACGAACTTCATCGTGAAGTGAGAGGGAGTTGAATGTTTTAGTATTTATATACTCGTCAATCAGAGGAATTGAAACTATGAACAAAACAAATGCGATAAGTATAATATAAATTCTTTATTTAAATTTAGTACAAGCGTATTTACAAATCTTAATCTTACAAATATTAAAAGTAAAAAACATACATTAAAAATTAAAAAAAATATATAAACATGAAAATAACGAAAAAGTAAAAATTCCTTATCGAATTACAAATATAATATACTTTACAGCAAGCAAATATCATTACGAATGTTAGTGAAAGATAAATTAAAAAATTGTTTTGTAATGCCCCCAAGGTAAGGTGTTGACTTTATTTACTAGTATCTGCCTTTTATCATCAGTATTGCTTAAAACCGTTTTATTAAGCTCTTGAGAGTAAAGTACGTGCTTGATTGATTTAATTAAATTCATTTTACATTTTAAATCTTTGACGTTGAATAATGAGTCTTTGTATTGTGATAAAGTAAGATTCTTAGTAACGCACTTAGAAACACCTTTAGCTTTATTGATTCGTGTTTTAATGCTGTTCAGGGAATAAAGTTTTGCTCTAAGACCTACAAATTCTCTAATCACATCACCCCCAAGTTCGTCTTTAAATAAGCCGGGGATTTTTGCATTCACCCTTTCTATGCAGTATGGATTATTTAAATCAAAGTTACTAGTATCAAATTCCGACAAATTATTTTTGATATCTCTGTAAACGTCCTCTGTGAATATCAAGTATAGGAGGCTATCAGTATCTGTATAACAAAGTTTTGCATTCTGATTATATATCTTTTTAATAAAATCGTAATGAAACTTGTATAGATGCTGTTTTGCGTATTCTAAAACTGAAAACCCAATGTAGATAGGTCTGTCGAGCACAATCTTTTCTGGAGTAAATTGAGCAGCTAGAAAATTTTCTGAGAACACTGAAATATTTTTTAGATTTGGGCGAGAAATAAGTGTTTCAGCATCAAGTCGCTTTTTTGTTAAATTATATTCATCTTTCCAAGTTGTGATCAATTTAACACTTACTTGTTTGCGTCTATTTTCAATAGTTTTACCGAAAATTGCATTATTCATGAGTTTAAAAAAGTCTTTTTCGAAAACGGACACAGCGGATTGCCGCAGATTTGTATTCAAATCTATGTATTTCTGTAAAAAATTTGACTGTTTAAAGCTCAGTATACGGTGAATATTTCTTAAAATTAAACCATTTCTCAACATTTCTTTCAAGTGAATGAAATGAACAACGTAGTTATATTTATCATATAAACTCGCAATCAATTTCGGAGACTTTCCTCCCGGGGGAATAAATTTCTCCGGAGCGAATGGCAAATCACTGTGCAAATTATGTAAGTTCTCAGGATACTCTAGATCCACTTCCAAAATAAACCCAGTGTCTCCATTTTCAGGTACTGTCAAAATATTAAACGTTTCAATTTCATATTTATTTAAAAATTTAAATTCAGAATAAGGCAAACTTTTAGTCATTGCATGTCCGTACAGATTGTTACAATCTAAATATATCAAATAAGATGACGGATTGAAATCATCAAATTCTGGTAAGTATTTATTATTGGCTTTAGCGTGTCGTAATGAACACTGAACCAATCCTCCGCGTATTCCTTTTTCTAACATTTGATACATTTCCAAATCATCTATCAAATCTAGTTCAATGCCTGTCGAAAGCAGCATAGCATCCCAACTCAAGCTCGGTGATGTTACGTAATAGGCTGGATCTAATTTGTAATATTTTAAACTCAAGTTTCTGAAATTTTCAAATACATCACATAACAATAAAACGTCACATTTAAGGTACAAATCGGTATATTCACCGAGAGTATTAATATTGAATACATTCCACACAGAATGTGCATGATTAAAGTCTTTATCACTTATATGTTCCATTTTCAAATTATTAAAAAAAAATTCTTTTGAAGGAAGTTTAGTTTCTTCGTATCTATTCCAAGAATCCATGTAATCGTACGGATAAATACCTTATGATTTTAATAAATGCAAATGCTTGCTTTTAAATTGCATGGATAAATTGGTGAAATCTTCATCTGATAAATTGTTACTCAACATGTCTAAACTTGTGCTCAAAAACTGAAATGAATCTATAAATTTTATTTGTAATGGACGTGTAAATTCTTTTAAATGTATGGTCTTTGTAATTGTGAGGTACTTTTCTTTAGTTTTCGGTATAATTGTAATTGGACCATAGTATTTTGCTAATTCGCTAATAAACAAATGTGAGTCATAGTTAGCTAAATTATGAAAGACTACTGGTATGAATGGACACACTCTGAACATCAAATTACATTGTGAATGAGCTGGCCCTCTATATTCAGAAGTAATATGATCGTGGTCACGAACCTTGTCATCGAATAATAAATGGCTACAAATATGACACGATGTAGCGTTTTGATAACTATTTTCTTGTTCTTTCGTCAAAGGCGTCATTGGATTCTTATCACATAATATTTTATAAAGGCATTTCACATCTGCAATCAATCTGTTAACAAACACTTCTACACAATCCGAACCCCTGTAGGTAACGAACTTGTTTAAACTCGAGTCATATGAACAACAAATATAATACGCAAAACATGAAGGTTGATGAACTTTTAAATTACGTGTATTTTCGCTACCATTCTCTGTACAGTTAACTAATAGACTTTCGAAATCAGCATATATAACAAAATAAATTTTTTGCTGTCTCTCAAAATGTTTAAATCCGATTGTACTATTTTTTTTAGGTAAGACTGTCAACACTTGAGAGCAATCATGGTTTGTATATTTAATTTCAGAAGAAAAAAAACGTAAACAATTCTCACACATATATAGATTCCCTTTAAATTTACTAATCTGACGTTTTACTAATCGTACAAGATCTTTAATAAGGCAGTAATGACCTTTGACTCCTTTTTCAAAGTATAATAAATTTACATGATTGTTCTTTCGATTTTTAGATAAATATAATGGACCAGTTACTAAACTGCTTGAACTTAATCCATAAATGTTGATACTGATGTTATTATTAGCTTCAAACAATTGTATATCTTTACACGACGGAGGGAAAGTCATACCGTCTGTTTTAAAGACAGTTGAATGGTGAGGATATGAACTTGTTTTGCATACATTACTTTTGGCGGGAAATAATGCAGCTACTATACTCCATAGAAAACAGTACTCATCTTTATTCTGTATATTTATGCAACTTTTACTATTCTTGAGAAATGATGGCAGCTCTATGAACGTACCACCTCTCATAGGACAATATTTGTTTATATTCAATTCTAAATGACTTATTGAAACCAGAGACCAACCAGATTCACAGTGTTCAAATTCTGAAAGTTTTTGTTTAAATGTTTCTATAGCATTCATATACAACTCATTAATATTAGTGTTGTTAAAAACGCAATCAAACTTTGTATTAAAAGATTTTAACTGTTGCGTACTTGACCGTGGTAACTCAAAATAAGCAAACAGTTCAAAATTTAACTTCAGACATGTGTGTTTCAGTATTGATAAATGGATAACATTCGAAACATCATTTTTATAACTGTACAGGAACGCCTCGGGTGTGAGGTACTCGACTTCCTGTGCAGGATTTATGCGGTAAGTCACAATTCTGTTCTTAAATGCAGTCTTAATAATGTCAATATTTTTGAATTCAGTTTTTAATAAACAATTCTCTTTGTGTACATTCGTTCTCATATGATAATGATATTTCTTTTGAGGAATTTCGATGTTGCACATGTCACACTTGACCGCATTGGCTACACAGGATGTCGCTGTAAAGTAAAAAGATTACAAATTAAGAATAAAATAATATATTTATTTACTTATTCATATATATTTATAGTTAAACACATTTAATTACTACAATACGGGCCAGTAAAAATAATGCTAATAGTAAGTACTATTAAATGAGGGTGGGCAATTTTTGAATTCTTTGCGAGTTGTCTTTATGTAATCTGTTAGATGTGCCCAAGCTTCAGAGTTGACGTTCGTTCTGTTTTTTATAGTAATAATACTATGACGCCATCTATTTATCGGTGCAACGTTTTTGATCTCGTTGCATGAATAAACTTTTAACTCAACGTAATGAGTGCCAGTTTTATTGTCGTCTGTTTGACGACTTATCCCATTTGCTAGCTTTCGCGTAACGTAAGAGTAAATTGGCGTACCCTTTGTTGAACCTGTCGAGCACCCTTCTTCTTCATCACTCTCGCTGCCGAAAAGCTCAGCCGTCGCCGCCTTCATGACGGGGGTGATTGGGTTGATGACGGTTTTCCTTTTCTTAGGCGCAGTGGTAGTGAACGGCTCACCTGTCTTCTTACTTGTCGAAGGGTCACATCTCGAATGCTTCTTCGAGGATTTCGAGAGCTTAGGCTGCACCGTCTCACACTCGTCTTCTGACAGGAATAAATCTTGTGCCAAAGACCTAATAGAATAAAATATATGAGTAGTACATAGTAAAATGATTGAATAAAAACATAAATTGTTTGGTAATAATATCTTGCGACAGTGAACTCACAAAAACTGATCGAATGATTAGTAAAACTAGGACAACGATAAAATAAGCACAGGTAAAATATTAAACATTTTGGAATCGAGTATGCGCATTTGTACTTGTCACTAATTTTGCTCCCCAGCAGGATTCGAACCCGCGACTCTTCATCACAGTAAATAGATTCGGATTTGGACTAAAAAATAAATAGTCCGAAAAAAAATAATGGAATAAAATAGATAATTAATTATAATTGATGAATAGTTCGAATAGATGGCACGGTTATGTAACATAAATTTATTTTAGTACTTAAAATGCACTTACATTGTTCTTAGTTATTTGCAGTGGTTGATTTGTTTTTTTGAGCTGTCCTGTTGTCTTGTAGGAAGGTGATCTGAGCAATAATCATGGATAGAGAGGACCGGTCTATATAGGCCTTCATACGCGTCACGTTTACCCATATTTGTAATTTGTATATGAAGCAAAATAGGAAAATGCACAGTCAACATAAATGCAAAAACAAATACTCAGTATGATATGCAGCAATCATCGGTAAGTTAATTCTAATATCGATTCTAATTCTAAGTGGATAAGGTAGCATAAAAATAAAATGTGAAATATTGATTGGATATTTTGCATTTGTAAATGTTTTTCTTTGCTTAATAAATCGATTGTATAATTTCAACCTTCTTCTTTATGCAATAAGAACTATAATTTTGTCTTACTAAATAAATGATAGAATTGAGTGTGCGATGTATCATTTTGTATTATCATTAATCTTAATAACATAATTTTATTGAAAATATACCTGCTTACAGAATTTTTCATACAACAATTCACTTAATACTACGAATACAAAAGTTACAAAATTAAACCCCGGCAACGAAACATTGGTATCAAAACTACTAGTCATATCATATCATCAACACTGTTACACGTCCCACTGCTGGGCATGGGTGTTCATCATAAAAATCTTTATAAATATTGTACTACATCACACTTGCTGCATCATGTTCTATATGATATATTTGAAGAGATCTTTTAAAGGTATGTTGAAACGAAAGGTTCTTATTTTTTAGACTATATAAGTATATGATGTAGATACCTAAATAATCGGCATAATTGAGTTCAATGTAACGATACCTCATAACTTGGAATCGTTTTAGCAGTTTTGGCTCAGTGATAGAACAGATGAATACATACACACTTAGATACATACACTTAGGTATGCTGCTGAAATCATAACCCTCCTGTTCGCTCCGCTGTAGTCGAGTAATCATAAATGGAAGTAAACACAAACGGAGTCATTTTTACTCTCGGCGTCGAGCACTCCATATTAGATTTATTGATGAGTATTGAATAAAAAATACAGTAAGTACGATGTTAATTTTGAACCCTATTAGCACTGCCTTCACTCAATATAAACGGGTAAATTGGGAGTAAAATAATCATTATTAAAAAACTTATTTTCTTGTGAAGTTGTCATAAAATGTCGGTAAGTTAACCAAAATTTATTTTTAATTTTCTTTAGATTAAATTTGTTGAGAAACCTGTACAGGTTTTATATACTGTAAATATAATAAATAAATAAATAATTTTAATATTAACAATGAATTGAGGATGTGTAATTAATACTTACTTTCAACTTGTTTTAAGGATTCCGGAGATCAATTATTCAACTTCGTGCCCAGCGCTGCATCACAAAGAGATTTATCTCCAAATGGAACGCGGCTCGGATTGGGACGCAAAAGAAAATCCGAAAAGACTACATGTTATACATATATAAAAAAGCGACTTCGGAGTGGTGCGAGCAAGGTTATTAAAATAGAGATCTATGATACTGATCAAATACAGAATAGTGACCAAATGTGTAAATGTGAAGCAGATTTGTGTGTGCAATACGCGGTGAGAAACATTTTATTGGATGACATTTACCACTCAACAAAAGATATTATAGATAAAATTATGTCGCCTCTAACAACAGACTCTAGTAATGGTTACACAATGTTGTAAAAATGTAGATACGTTTTATTAATAAATTATATTTGAAACATTCATTGTTTTTATCAATACCCGTTATTCCTTACCTTCCTTTTTTTTCGACGTAGTCGGGTAGAAAATTGAATAAGGAATAGAATATATAACAAAGCGTTAAGCTTACATTGCGAATTGCATCAGGTACTTAATCATGAATGATCGAGACACGCGCGCATTTGCTATCGTCTCTGCATAGCGGTGTCATTTGATAAGTATAAATATTATAAAATACCAGACCATATGCATTCAATTGGAAGCGTTGTGACATTGTAATACTTTGTTCTTAAAATAAACAGTGAATTGGTAATGTTCTTGAATACATAGAAATAGTCTACTATAGACGAAATTTGTCAAATAAAAAAGTTTTTTCAGACGACTTCTTGAAATAGATGTCTTCTTGAATAGATGACTTCTTGAATAGATGTAATGACTTCTTGAATAGATGTCTTCTTGAATAGATGACTTCTTGAATAGATGTAATGACTTCTTGAATAGATATTATTAGGGCGTCTGGATAACTCCTTGTATCCAGATGCCCTAATAATATACTACTCATCTGCATAACAATGAATATTCCCAAGTGGAAGCATATCATTGATATGCAGAAGGAAAAGCGTGGGAGATAGGACGGATCCCTGCGGTACGCCGGCGTTCACATTCACGAACCTCGAAATGCTGCCGTCAGAAACGACGCGAATTCTCCGCTCACGAAGGAAATCGGCAATCCAGCTGCATAACTGGGCTGGCAAACCGTACGCCGGCAGCTTGGAGAGAAGAGCTTTGTGCCGAACGATCGAGTGATCGAACGCTTTGGCTATATCGAGGCTAACAGCCAACGACTCGCCACGTTTGTCTATAGCCTCACCCCAAATATGCGATAAGTACGCTAGAAGGTCACCCGTTGATCGTTTCGGACGAAACCCATACTGCCGATCATTAATTATGGAGTGGTCTTCTAGGTATTGGGTCAGTTGTTTGTTAAGGATCCGCTCTAAAACCTTGCATATTATGGAAGTAATGGCTATGGGACGGTAATTATGCGGGTCTGATCGGTCGCCTTTTTTGGGAACTGGTTGCACATTAGCCTCTCTCCAAGAGTCCGGCACACGACCTGAAGAGAGCGACAGACGATACAGTCGCGTTAGCACGGGGGTCAACTCAGCTGCGCAGTTCCTAAGTACAATCGCTGGGATACCATCAGGACCACTAGCTTTCCGGACGTCGAGAGACTGCAGCTACGTACGCACATCGCATTGTCTGATACGAATATCAGACATCGTGTAGCCACAGTGAGATAGAGTTGGTGGCTGTGCGTTACAGTCGTTGAGACAGGAGTTAGCCGCAAACAGATTTGCCAAGAGGTCGGCTTTATCTTGCGGCTTGTGGGCTAGATTGCCATCAGAATATCTCAGCGGGGGCAGCGAGGGCTGGCAGAAGTTCGACGCAACAGGTCTGGCCAGACGCCAGTAGCTACGACTACCAGTGGGATGCGTCAGGAGTTCTTGGCCAACTCGTGCGACGCGCTGAGCATCCGCTCTGATGTACGCTCTTTTGCAAGACCTGGTGGCATTATTGTAGGCTGTTTTAAGTGAGTTCGTATTGGGATCGTCTGAAGCTAGACCCCTGATCCAAGCGCGGTATGCAGTCTGTTTGTTCTCAACAGCCACAGCACACTCGCGGTTGAACCAGCGGTTGCGCCTCCCTTTACTGACGAGATCCGAATGCGGGATGTAGTATTCCATCCCGATTAATATCTCATCAGCAACGGCAGTCGCGCTAGCTGTTGGATCCACCTCACTAAAACAGCGCTGCCGCCAGGGAACGGATGCAAAATAGTCCCGCATACCGTCCCAATCTGCCGACGCATAATGCCAAATGCGGCGTTTAGCCACAGTAGGTGGTGGTGGCAGTAACGTTGCCACTTTAGTGGATATCAAGCAGTGATCCGAAGTGCCCAGAGGGGCTTGGACCTCCACCCGATATCCAGCCGGGCGAGACGTCAGCAGAAGGTCCAACAAAGAGGGCGCGTCACCAACCCTATCTGGAATCCGGGTGGGCTGGTTTACCAGTTGGGTTAAATCGTGTGTGAGAGCGAATGTGTGGGCAGTTCTTCCAGCATGGTCAGTTTTAGAGGAACTTAACCACGACTCGTGGTGAGCATTGAAGTCCCCTAAAAACACCAATTCCGCTGTAGGAAACTGCGCCTGCGCGTCATCTGCCGCCCGAGTAAGGTGGTCTATGAGACGAGTTGTCTCCATGTCGCCGTGGTGGGATCTGTAGAGGCACATGTAGACACGGCAATGACTGCCCAGGTCAACATGTACCCCAAGGATGGAGAAGGAGGGGTCCTCCAAATGACGCAGACGGCGACAGCAAACATCTGCCCGGACAAACAAGCAGACCCCAGCTTTCGCTTTGAAGGACTCTTCAAGCATATAGCCAGGGTAATTCAAGTAGCTGCTGTCAGCCGGGCAGAGTATTTGCGTCTCCGTAAGGAACAGCATTTCTGGTCGAGCCGTCTCAAGATGTTGGTGGACGGCGTGGATGTTACTGTGGAGTCCTCGAATGTTCGTGAACTCCACCTTAAAGAGCGCTTTAGTGGTGGGGGTGTGCACCGCTGTACGACCGAAATTTGTACTTTGCGCTAACATGTTGGAGGGAAAAAGAGGCGTGAAGCGAGAAAACAGTGCCGCGACACAAGCGGTCAAATCGCGGGGCCTGCTTCCCCAGAGACTTGCCTACAGACAAGTTGCGCTGATCCGCCGGACGGAAGGGCCCCCGAACCCCCCCGGGAATGGCCGCCGGGACCCCACCTCCCGGTCACCAACCGGCACGACGAACCACACCGAGATTATGCGCGGCATGGTGAGGCAGCCTCACGAGCTGGCTAAGCACGCTTGGGCCCCTGTACTGTACCGCGGGCGGCCAGCGGAACAACCGTTTCTACGGGTCTCCCTGGCCGGCGGGTCAATGCAGTTGTCCTGGCACTGGTTCGGCGGAAGCCTCCACAGACCACAAATGTCGTGGCAGCGTTGCCTCGGGCTCTGGTTGTACGCTGACTGATCCCGGAACGCATCCGACTAGCGAACACTTGGCGGGTTTTCCATCATGCGCACGGTGGTCACTAACCAGGCGGGTTTTCAAGCCCTACCACCAGTGGAGCAGTTGGTTGCTCAATATCCCTTAGTCGCCTCTTACGACACCCACGGGAAGAGAGGGGCGGTGAATTGTATTCTAATCCGTCACCGCACGGCTAAAACGGTTTATAGCCCAGTATACATTTTATATCTAAAACATGAAAGAAGTAACAGTGACCCTCGCAGCAATGAACAAGAAATTTAATCGCATTTAATTAGTTAGTCTTTTCATAAACCTATAGACAAGCGTATTATTTTTTTATAGTATTGGAGATTCATACATCTGCGCCACTTTGTCGTGATACTTGGACGTGTCGGCGGTGGCCGCCACTGCTGGCTGGTGGAAACCTAACCTGCTGAACAAGGCGCCGCTCTGGTGGCGAGTAACGTAGACTTATTCTGATGTTCTTTGAGTGAAGAAGTAGAAGAAGGCGAAATTGTAGGCACTTGGACTTGTCAACTAATCTTTCAGGGTGACGGGCGCAGTTGTAGTGTCCTTCAGAAGTTTGTGATTTAAAGCTCTGGGTGGCACTGCATTTGTCATGGACGGGCGTGTCGCTTACCACCAGGCGTGCGACTTGCTCGTCCCGTCAGTTCACACACTCAACATAGCTAGGGAAACCCTGTGTAGTGGGTGCCATGGACACACACATAGACAACCACAAATTACATCCAAACTCACGAGAGATAAATGTAGGCCATAGAAATATTTCTCCCGGCCCGGGAATCGATCCTGGGACCTCTGCGCGGCAGTCCGGCATGGTAACCGTTCGGCAGAGGCAGTCAAAAACAGCCAAAAACTATATTTTTAGTTATAGGCGGATAGTTCATATATAGCTCAATATCGCATTGTTATAAGTATTGGTAAATAAAGAAATACATATCTTCTCATCGTATTTATGTTTCCTTTATTAATTTAGGATTACGTTAACTTTGAGTAGTACGTTGCCACCTTCACTGTTCCGTCTGTGGCCGCATTGCGATCTTACCTACAGGTATTAGAGCACAAGGGCAGTCATTCGAGATTACACGACAAAGTGCCTACCGTTGAGTGTATCGCCGGCAGTTCAAACGCTCAGACAAGTCTTACATTTACATTACAATCCTTGTACAATCCCAGCATTTGGTTCCGCGCGACTGCACACGGCGGGCAACGTTATTTTCATCTATTAAGTAGTCTGTGATTTTGTGTTCTGTGATTTTAATTGTTATTGTATGTAGATTGTGGTGAAAAGCTTTTTAGTGGGTTTTTTGTGTTGCTGTATAAATTCGTGTCAATAAAAGTGTATCTATGACCATGTTTAAATAAGTATCAACAACACAAGAGTAAACAAAACAACAACGTTGGGAATAAATACACCATTCCTACTGCGACCGACATCGACGAGCGTGACACCGTCGGACCCTTCAGCATAACTAGGTCAGGTATGATGTGGTGTTTCAAATTTAGAAATCATGTAGGAATTTGTAATAGCGTAAAATTTTGTTTCAGTTTTTCTTTTTTTATTTGCCACATTATATGGGGTGAAGTAAAAATGAGAAAATATGTAGATAATAATTAAATTTTTATTGAATTGATATTCAATTATTTTTTGTGAAATTACTCCACTAGTTTGTTATAATTATTAATACAAAGATCGAATACTCAGAAAAAACACTCAGAAAAAAATCCTTCGATCCGATCGGATTCGAACCGACGTCTTCTTGCATACCGTGCCAGACGCTATACCAACTACGCCACGGAACGAACCAACGGACCTCACGAATTTCTCTATGTGATTGCGTCGTGTCTTTGTACTTGGTCTTTCAACGACTTTTTAGTCGTAGCGCCATCTATGAGAAATCTATTACAGATTTATCACCCAGTTAGTACCTTTACAGTAGTAGATGTAGATAATAGTTATATTAAACTTCCACAATAGATTTCATAGCTAAAGAAATTTAAACTACGTCCGAAGTAAGGAGCGTTGGGCCGAAAAGTACTTATACAAAAAAGATCTTACATTTTTCACCTCACTTGCTCGGAAAGACTTTCTTTCTCCTTATAAAAGAGTTTTTTTGCACGCTAGCGTGGAAAAGGTTTTTCAAATTCGAACTTGACGATGGACTCTGAGTGGTGCAACTAACTGTTTCTTTTGATGAAAAAAAAATGACACGTTTAAACAAGCGACACGTCGTATATTACTTAGAATAATAACGCATAGAATGATAATTTCATATCAAACGAACTGTCACAAGTGAGGCAAAAATCAAATTCATGTAGGCTAGTTTTAGTAGTAGGTTAATTTTCGGTTTTAGTGAATATTTATATAAAAATACAAGTTGAAACGCGTTACTTCCTTGTGGAATGTGATGTTAAATCTATTGTATGTTTGTCTGACGCATTTTTACACTAATTTACCGCACATTTCGTCATTTTTAGCTAAAATTCTGGAGCTGTTGCCCGCTCGTGTAGGCCCATTGGGCGCGCTTCAATTTGCCTCACTTAGCGTGTGCGGACTAGGTTTCTATGCGTTATTATTCTAAGGTATATTACTTACTTATGTAATATAAGTCCGTTGGTATATTTCATTCTTATTATAGTTGACATTAAATTGACAATAATCACTAATTGTGTTTATTAAATTATTTTAATTCGTTGAAAAACATAATCACTTAATCACACAAAATAAAAGTACAAGCAATAATAAAAATTGATGAGGTGTACATTCAGAACGCATCCGAAGAGAAACATTTTCTTTTAATTTAAAAGAACAGATGTTTTATAATTCAATTGTTTTTCTTTCATCTACCAATTTTCTCACATATAGTGAGGTGAAAAGTCGTGTGTTTCCTCGCTACGCTCAGGAATCTATTTTTCTATCTCAGCTTCAAACAACAACTTTGCAGCCTTGCATAACAAATAACTATAGTTTAGTCCGATGTTAGGAACGTGGGGCCGAAAAGTGAGTTTATAATTAACACGTAAAATAATAATTTTGTCAGCGGTTATGTTGAAAAGCACGGGGCGCATGATTCTGCTGCGAATGCAAGTGCGTTGACCTGATGTTACAGTAATCCGCATATTCCGGATACATAACACACAGGAGTAATAATAGTAGCAATAATAATAACAAATACAACAACAACAGCAACAGCGACAGCAACAGCAACAGCAACAGCAACAGCAACAGCAACAGCAACAGCAACAACAACCCTAATGGTTAGTATATAACAACAATTTCTTCAAAACTAATGTTAATTTTATTTTGAAAGGCGAGATACAGGCGCATGCAGGCACACCCATCTCTCCAGCATGGGACTATCTCACCTGTCCGCAATCATGTTCAGGATCCCGTTCGAGCTGGCGCGCAATCTGCTTAGAACCGAAGCCCATCTGTTTCGCATGATGGCACTGAAATCATTCGTTTCTACAGAGGCGCGTTATTAAAAGCATTATTATAATAGGTACTGTTATTTAGTTTTGTTTTGCTCACAATATATATCAGGTAAATTTCTTGTACTCAATTGGTGACAATTTTTATTATTTACTTACTCGAATATTCGCGATGTTACCATACTCGAATATTAAATAATAATTCATGATGTTATTTAAAAAAATAAAAAGAAATTGTCACTAAAATTGAGTACAAAAAACTAACCTGAAAATTATCCTTGCATTATAAAAGTAAAAAGATTAATCGCTTTTTTGCGGACTTATTTGCAACAGGCGACTTGTTACGAATATGCAAATTAATTTCCTGCGAGTAAAACTTTTCAACTTTATTCCAACTCCTAGTCAGATACTTTCTCACCGTGTTTTTTTTTAATTGGATAGCACACAACTACTTTGAACAGAACTGTCTGCATTTTGTTTATTTGAGTGAATTTTAAATACAGAACATGGAGATTTTATCTTTTTTTTTATAGCACCGCACTAGGGAACCCTCTATCGCGGGTGCCACGGACACACACGTAGACAACCAGAAATTACAACCAAACCGGACCGGACCAAACGAAACCGGACCCTTTGCGTGGCAGTCCGGCATGGTAAAAGTTTTTATGTTATCAACATCTACCCTTAGGAGTCAGTACTACCTCAGCTCGAATTAAAAATTTTCCCGTACAAATACGGTTCATTTTGCTGGAGTCGAGCGGCTTTATTTCAGAATTTTTTTTTTTTACAAACGATATTAAATAAAGCCATTTGTAAAAATGTATATCGTATACTAGACGTACGTGTTCAATAGAACACGTAATAGAACACTGAACTAAATATAGTTCAGTTTATATAAAATAATCTTTTTTTTTAGTATATCTAGTGACGGGACGAATATATATGAATGAATAAATATATATGAATTATCGGCCTATAACTAAATTACTTTATATATTTGCATAACATATTACAAATAAAGTTTTTGGCTGTTTTTGACTGCCTCTGCCGAACGGTTACCATACCGGACTGCCGCGCAGAGGTCCCAGGATCGATTCCCGGGCCGGGAGAAATATTTGTATGGCCTACATTTATCTCTCGTGAGTTTGGATGTAATTTGTGGTTCTCTATGTGTGTGTCCATGGCACCCACGACACAGGGTTTCCCTAGCTATGTTGAGTGTTTCACAAACTGACGGGACGAGCAAGTCGCACGCCTGGTGGTAAGCTACACGCCTGTCCATAACAGTTGCAGTGCCATTCAGAGTTTTAAAAAAAAGGGCGAAAAAAGTAGCTTACCTACAGGCGCACAACTTGTTCGTCTAGACTCTCACTTACTCACATCAAGAAATAGAATCGAAAACAATAATTACAACGCCATAACAAAAAAGAAACGGAATCGCATGAAAGAAAAAACACAAAAGATGACAAAGAAATACAAATCCGTTTAATGAAGGGAATAAACGAACAGTGAGAAACAATTGATAAATGTTTTGGATATATTGTAATATGCGTTGTTCTGCTCTTGGAAGAGAGAAAGGTATAAGGCAGCATATTCTACATTCGGAGATAAATGTGTTTATATTTTTTCTGAGTTTTTCTGATAAAAATAATACTTAAAATATTTTTTTTACTAAGCAGTTTATTTATTGGTACGTATTGTGACACATAAAACGTTTTAATTAGCGATTAAATAGAATCTATTTATCTTGGCGAAGTATTTAAATTAAGCCTTTTTTGGCGGTTACAATATTTTTGTATCTAAAGATTTTTTGAGGCTCTAAGGTAACACTTGCGATTAAAAATATGCAAAAAGATGCATTAGTATTATGTTCTTTGCCACTTTGTTTATAGTAAACGACGAAATAGTCATATACTATGTCAGTTGCAATAACAAGTGGGTCGCTTACGTTATGATTTTTCGGTCGGTCGCTTACAGAGTACTAAAAGAACCGACATCAAAAGTACGTGGAATTACGTCTATTTGCTAAGTGTTATTGAAATATCCCCTAGTTCGCCACTATACAGGACTTAGCACTCGAGATAATAAAAATCTGTTCTCACTACTCCAAGTATATCGAGAGAAAAACACCTTGAATTGGAGAAATAGCAAAATCAGCCATTAAAATAATTGCTCCTAAATTAAAGTTAGGCGCTATTTATAAAAATGAATCTTCATGCGTTTTCAATTCGACTGTATGTTTTTTTTGTATGTATGTTACGCGATAACTCCGGTACTTGTGAACCGATTTTCATGATTCTATTTTGTTGGAAAGAGAGTACCTCCATAGTGGTCCCATTTCATTTTGAAGAAAATCATCTACCTCTAAGGGTGGCTGATCACGCATGAACATTCATTTTTACAAATAGCGCCTAAATTTTACTTAAAGAGCAATTATTTTAATGGTCGGTTTTGCTATTCTCCAATTCAATGCGTTTTTCTCTCTCAATATACTTTGAGTAGTGAGAACCGATTTTTATTATCTCCAGTGTCAAGTCCTGTATAGTGGCGAACTAACTTAGCAAATAGACGTAATTCCACGTACTTTTGAGGTCGGTTTTTTTAGTACTCTGTACTGAGATTATTCTGTCTAAGTAAATTTATGTCATGGCTCATTATGTCTCAGGGCGACGGGCGTAATGTCAGTGCTTCTCAGATCTTTGTGATTTAAAGCTCTGAATGGCACTGCAACTGTACCACTTGGTATCTTATAAAAAATATATTTTAACAGACATTTATACATACATGGTTATATACGTGGTAACTTACTATGGTCCTCATAAAAAAGCTCAAAGTCACCCAACGAGCTAACGAGCGAGCAATGCTCGGCATTTCTCTGCGTGATCGAATTAGAAATGAGGAGATCCGTAGAAGAACGAAAGTCACCGACGTAGCTCAAAGGACCAGCAAGTTGAAGTGGCAGTGCGCAGGGCACATAGCTTGTAGAACTGACGGCCGTTGGGGCAGAAAGATTTTTGAATGGAAACCACGAACCGGAAGACGTTCAGTGAGACGGCCCCTTACTAGACGGACGGATGACCTGGTAAGAGCGGCGGGTAACCGATAGATGCACGTTGCGTCCGATCGGTTGGTCTGGAAATCTTTAGGGGAGGCCTATGTTCAGCAGTGGACGTCTTCCGGCTGATATGACGAAATATCATAATATTTTTACCATGATATTCACTACTTTTTTATTGCTACAAAGATCTGACTAGAACGAAACCAGTGTCAGTTGCCTCAACGATTTTCTTTTGCTTTCCGAATTTGTTTATTATTCGAGAGTGCAATATGTAACATTTACGACTACTTAGGGACATGTAACACCATGTATACGATTTCGAAGTGAATATTTATGACGATTACGTGTAAATATTTATGACTGAACTTTATAAGAGGAAAGAGGATCGAATGTAGTTCTGGGATTCTAATTGCGGTGTATCTTCACTCACAATTTAGTAGCAGTAGAGTAGCTTGTGAAAGAGTTCGTCCAGGGAAGTACTGCTACTTTACCTATTTCTGCCGCCAATTGCGTTCCGGTTTTGATGGGTGCTGGCGATGTTACAGGCACATGAGACTTGTTAACTTATGTCTCAGGGTGACGGGCGCAGTACCAGTCCTCAGATCTTTGTTTTAACATTATATTATGGTTAGTTTTAAGCGCGTCAATGTAAAGTTAAAGTCAAAGTCAAAGTCAAAGTCAAAGATTATTTATTCCATAGGTAAAATAAATTTACACTTGAAAACGTCACATTTAAGCTACGGCTCGTTCACTACGTTGACCTCCTTGAGAAGAACGAGCAAGAAACTCAAGGGATTGCTCTTTTCAAATAAACTTAAATGCTATGGAATACACTTTGAATTAAATTTGTGTGGATTCTGGAGCCGTGTCGTCTTTCCATACATCTTTATCTAGCACGTAGTCTTCAATTTTGTAATATGATTTTTCGATCAAAATATTTTTAATGTAGTTTTTAATCTTAAGAAATGATAATATTAATATATGCTCCGAATCTTATTGCAAAAACGTATACAGTTCCATATAAAAGAGTTGTTTACCTTGGTTAAACGAAATCGTGGTACCATGAGTTTGGAGTTAGCTTTAAGATTAATATTATGGATATCTTCTTTCTTATTGAAATTATGTATATTTTTACGGGCATATAAAATATTTGAGTAAATGTACTGTGATGCCACAGTCATGATACCAGTCTCCTTAAACTTTTCTCTGAGAGAAACCCTAGAGCCTAGACGGTACACAGAACGAATCGCTCGTTTTTGCAATACAAATATGGTTTGAATATCTGCCGCTTTAAAATAATATTGATTGCTTAAAGTAATATTGTTTTAAGAGGTTGTGGTAGGCCCCTATGAAAATTAATAGAGGTGCGGTAGCCGCGTGTCTCTAGCGCTTTAGTAATTAGTTCACTAATTTTGACTGCAAAAATGGCGCGCGCGTGACACGACTGGACACGACAGTAGCGCTGTGACTGCGCTTCTAGATATAATATAAAAATTAACAGCGGCGCGGTGGCCGTGTCTCTGTAGCGCTTCAGTAATTTTTAGTTCACTAATTGTGAATGCAAAAGTGGCATGTCACGGTAGTAGGTAGCGCTGTGACTGCGCTTCCAGATATACACACATCAAAAGTGTCTAGGGATCAAGTACGTTTAAGAGTATTGCTGCAATTAGGGTTAATTATATTAACTTTTTTGTATCGCTATTGATACTTTTTAGTGAGTTTTAACATTTAAATAAGGAATATTGTTTAAAATTCGATAATAAGAAGAAAATCGATTGTCAATGTGGTTTTGTATAAAAATGAGTTATAGCGTTTTGACAAAATCATTACAATATCTGCATCGGAACCGAAACAATTTACATTATTATGGAGAGACGACATCATTTAACCCGAGAAGTGATGATGCGAGCCGTCGGAATGTTGGAAGCTGGTTCCAGGCAACGTGCTGTGGCTTTCACTCTTAACACTACACAGAGCGTCATAAGTCGCCTCTGGACGCGCTATCGCATGACGGGTAGCGTGGCCGAGCGACATGGAGGACGATCTCGCATCACGACTCGCAGACAGGACCGGTATATCCAAAATACTGCTCAACGAAATCGTACCATGACCGCCATGATGTTGGTTACGAGGCTCCACAGCTCCTCAGGCTTGCTAATAAGCGATCAAACAATCCGAAATCGTTTACGTGAAGTGGGTCTGCGATCCCGAAGGCCGCTCAGAGTTCCACTTATTGCACCCTGCAATCGCAGGACCCGTTTACGATGGGCTCGCGAACACAGAAACTGGGAGGAAGAAGACTGGCGCTATGTGTGCTTTTCGGATGAATCCCGCTTCGGTATGAGACCGGATACAAGACGTACTCGAGTTTGGAGAACATCTGGACGTCATGAACGTTTGAGATATTGTCAGGAAGTTCATCCATATGGTGGGGGAACAATAATGATATGGGCCGGTATTTGGATCGGCGGAAGAACCGATCTCATTTGGATCAGGGGTAACCTCAATGCTCAAGTTTACGCAGAGAGGATTGTTTCAGATGTTATCATCCCTTTGCGAGGCCAGTTGGGTGATTCATTTCAATGGCTAGACACATGGCTAGAGTCGTAACACGCATTCTTGCCGAAGCTCGTATCAACGTTCTGCCGTGGCCTGCTCAATCGCCAGACCTCAATCCAATTGAGCACGCATGGGATATGCTTCAAAGAAGAGCTGTGCCGAGTATGCATACCGTACATACTCTACAACAATATTTTGACTTGTTACAAAACACATGGGCGGCCATTCCTCAAAGTGATTTTGATGAACTCATCTTAAGCATGCCAAATCGCTGTAATTGTGTGATTCGTGTTAATGGTGGAAATACAGAATATTAATTTTCTTATCTTTACAATAAAAATAAGCAAAATCATCATTTTCGCCATTTTTTTGTCATTTAATTGACGCCGTTAATTTGAGTTTTTTCCCACAATTTGCAAAAACATCAATTTTAGTTTATTTTAATTAAATGTAGGGGTAAGCGGTTAAATAAAACATAAGCATTAAAGTAAGAAGTCGTCCTGGAAGACTGGATTTGGTAAATATTGCTTAAATAATTTTTATTTCAAAAATATTCACTTGATCCCTAGACACTTTTGATGTGTGTAGTATGAAAATTAATAGCGGCGCAGTAGCCGTGTCTCTGTAGCGCTTCAGTAATTTTTAGTTCACTGATTGTGACTACAAAAGTGGCGCACGCATATCATGACAGTAGCGCTGTGACTGCGCTTCCAGTTATAATATGAAAATAAACAGCGGCGCAGTGGCAGCTTGTCTCTGGCGCTTCAGTAATTTTTAGTTCACTAACTGTGACTGCAAAAGGGGCATGTCGCGACAGTAGGTAACGCTGTGACTGCGCTTCCAGATATAGTTTGAAAATTAATAGCGGCGCGATGGCCGCGTGTCTATTATATGAAAATATTTTTAAGGAAAAAAAATTGTACACGTGATTTAATACCTATATATTGTAGAATAAGGTCTATAAAATATTTTTTATTAACCGACTTTAAAAAAGGAGGAGGTTCTCAATTCGACTGTATGTTCCTTTTTTTTGTATGTATGTTACGCGATAACTCCGGTATTTGTGAACCGATTTTCATAATTCTTTTTTTGTTGGAAAGGGGGTACTTCCATAGTGGTCCCATTTCATTTTGAAGAAAATCATCCACCTCGAAGGGTGGCTGTTCACGCATGAAGATTCATTTTCATAAATAGCGCCTAACATTAATTTAGGAGCAATTACTTTAATGGTTGATTTTGCTATTTCTCTAATTCAAGGCGTTTTTCTCTCGATATACTTTGAGTAGTAAGAACCGATTTTTATTGTCTTCAGCGTCAAGTCCTGTATAGTAGCGAACTAGGGGATATTTCAATAAAACTTAGCAAATAGACGTAATTCCACGTATTTTTGAGGTCGGTTTTTTTCTAATAAAACAACACAGGCGCTGGTATTTGTTACATATTAAATTTTCATTTTCATTTATCAGCCATTAATATCCCACAGCAGGACAAAGGCCTCCCTTCCCTTTTTCTACTATTCGCGATTTAACGCCGCTACGGGCCAAGATCAGCTGTGTGACCGCTGGAAACGTGCTGGCGGTCAATAAAACACAGAATATTTTGGATATCCAGCTGAAATTTATTCCAGGTGCAGAACACACGTTACATTTAAGAATGGAATTCGATCTCGTTCATATATGACCACCGCGAGCACGATTACAGCAGTCACACAGCTGGTCAAACAATACGCGTTCAATTCGTTAGGCCATCTCGTTCTGGGTCTTCCACGACTTCGTCGTGCGTTTGGTGGGATCCACTCTGTGGTGGATTTGTTATGTGTTAAAGTATCGGAAAAACAAGCCACCCGACAATGTTTAATGATCCTAAAAACGTCACTGGACTAGCTGGTCGTCTGCTTAGAATACATACTTTTAGTAGTAGCCTACTATACTATACAGTTCATAGTAGTATTGGTTCTCACTACAAACTGTAATCCTCTATTTCACCCTCTTTAAGAGTTATTTTTGTGATAAAAAGTAACCAACATCCTTCTCCTAGGTTTCATCTATCTCTGCAGTAAAATTCATCAAAATTCAGAGGTTGAGAGGCAGAGTTTCTTGATGTTGTGATTCTGCAGAAGCTTCATGATCACGACTTCTTCGGAAGCTGAACCTGGAAGCATAAAGGGCTTCGAATATCTTGGTTAGCAGAAGACTCTTGAAAAGCTATTGCTACAGATACTTATCTGAAGTTGTTGTTTCTTTTTGTGTTAAGATGCTGCTTTACCACGGCCGCTAACTCATCAGTCAAGTGTCATAACTTGTTTTCCTATTTATCAAAGGCCTGATATAATGTAAAGTTCCGATCAAAACTTTCGCAACATCAATGAGGCTATTAAAACAGCTACCAGAAACAACCCCAGGCTTAATGAAAATACTTACAGAGCGATGTCCGAAAGTTCTATAAGATTTCGAGGGATGTTTCTATTCATTTACAAATAATAATAATCACGAGTCCGTGACTTTGACAAGAAAGAAACCTTTCTTCCTTTCTTTTTTTTGTTAAGGTTTATTTTTCTACGTAATCTCCTTTTAACTCTATACATAGCGATATTCCAAGTTCTTCAACGTATTAAATAAATGTTTTTTTATCAAACTGATTTCTGTTTCAGCTATCACTTCCTCATTTGATGCAAATCGGTAAAAAGAAGTCAAATGGAGCCAAATCTGATGAACATTTTTCTTAAGCCATAGTCCGCCACGGTCATATCCCGGCTTCTATTTGCGAGACGGTAGGGCAAACTATTAGGGTACCACAGCTTAGTAAGTTAGCGGCTTTTAATTGGATAAAAACAAAGATGTTTATTTTTAATTAAGTACACAATTTTGTTTTCAAAAGCACTTGATCGAAACTGAAGCCTTTCTACGAATGTCATATTAATATATGGGAGCGTTTATATTTCCAGTTTTATTTTTTAAAAGTTATTGATTTCATTTGACTCATTAGTTAACGTAGTTTCGATATCAGTTTAAAGGTTTTCAATATCTTTTATGTTCACGGGATAATCGCCTGTGCACACTTAATATTACATCCTGTATATCTTTAACAAAAGAAAATAATATTAGGTACGACTACAATCTTTAAGTATAACACTATAGCACAAACCCTAAAAATACCTCTATAATTACAATAGTATTAACCAAAGTATGCAGTGAGATCTTGCATAAAACAATACGGTTCTATCGGGAAGTCGTCGGGAAGAATTGCCATTTAAAAGTCCCACAGACCTTTAAGCTTAATTTACTTTGCTGCGAAATGGGAATTGTACATAGAATAATAGAATACTTCGGAAGACGCGCGACTTGTTCTATGGCCCGTATTTTTTTTACAATACCAAGTGACCGGATGAACAAGTCGTGCACCTGGTGGTAAGCGACACGCCTGTCCATAAGGCTGCTAACAGACTCACTGCCTGCAATCGTTCTCGACTTCATGAAGTCGTTATAGGAGACGATAACGTCTTCACGCATTAACTGCAAATGTGCAGTATAACAATTCTGTCTAACAATTGCAGTGCCACTCAGAGCTTTAAATCGCAAATATCTTAGGGGCACCGCCACGTACCCTGAGACATAAGTTGACAAGTCCCGTGTGCCTGTAATTTCACCTGCACCCATTGACTTACAAATAAATGGACGACGGGTCTAATACAAAAACCACGAAAAAATGTCCCAAGTCAACCTATTTAAACATAGTGACGATGTAAAGGAATATGAAAAAGCTAAAACGTTGAATTTAAATTGTAATGTCATCGTAGTACTGTCTAATTTGCTTGCTTCGCTGTCAGTCGAACAAACGAAGACTAAAGCGTGAATGACGCTCTGTATACGATTTTAACGCCCTATAAGTTCGGACACTTTTTAGCGCGGACCCGACATCCATATAATTGTAAGTCAATGCCTGCACCCTTCCAAATTGGAAAATATTAATGCACACATTAATGTTAATTATTGTATTCTAAATTTTTATTATTAGTCATGATAAATTTCATAATAATTGTAATAGTTAATGGCACAGCTTGTATACGAGATTAGTAATTAGTTAGTTATTGTCATTGTAGTGGCCTTACAGTGTTCATGTGCTGGAAAACTATTATGTAACACCTCGTTAATCCACATGATACAATGAATAAATGCAATATTATGAATTATCATTACTTCTTGGCGGCAGAAATAGGTAAAAGGCCTGGACGAACTCTTCTCACAAGCAGCTCCACTGCTAAAAAATTAAACTATAGTTACAAAATTTATCAGTTCCGAGGAAATATAAATCGAGCTTCAGGGGTTCGTATATAAATCAGTGCCCTTCATTATATTACTAATACAGCCTTATATTTTAAATTTACGCTTCAGGAAATGAATAATGGTCTCTTTAATCTGGTCTCTGCTTGACCTTTTCCCGAAATACGATTAACGTTTTGTGACATTTGGATTTGTTTTTATAGAACTCTGTTATATAGGATTTTTTGTATTTCAATAAAACATAGGATAGTTGAGATATCGGGATGAAACTTATTCCATGTTACATTTAAGAATGGAATTCGATCTCATTTATATGACCACCGCGAGCACGTTTGTAGCGTTCAATTAAATGTAAACGTGCTTGCGGTGGTCATATGAACGAGATCGACTTCCATTCTTAAATGTAACATGTGTGCTGCACCTGGAATAATTTTCAGTTCGATATATCAATTATTCTGTTTTTTTTGAAATACAAAATTGTTATGTCCCTATTGAAAGACCCGATATTTATGTAAGCTTTTCATTTTATGACACACATCGATTATAACTGAACATACATAAAACGTTGTCACATAAACCTTGTAGCGAATCGCAGCAGTCGCTACAAATCTCTTTTGTATATATTTTATAATCTCTTTAAGTTTTAGTTTTATATTTAAATTCTAAATTTAAATGTGTTTGTTTTTGGCGCCTCTTTCTTGACTTTTGCTAGTGTTGTTTTTCTGTTTTGCTTTGATAGCGACAACGTGTTTTCCAAAAATAGTAATTAAAGACTTATTTGTAAGAAAGAAGTAAGAAATATAAAGTGTATTTATTAAATTAAGTCACTATACATACTTAACTCTAATACTTGAAGCGAGGTATATCAACGCGAGTCTCAATCTTAGGTGGTGAGGTGTGGGGGAGGGGGGCACTCACGTGACTGAAAATTAACATGAATAAAATAAGAAAACAGGGGGAGAAAATTTGACACAGGGCAGCGGGCGGCACTGCGTGTCGTTAAATAAATAAATAGGAATTTAATAACTATCAGATTATCTGGTTCTCTGTAGTACTTAAAAAGAAATATCTCCTTATAAAAAATATTGGTAAAGTACATTCTATCGTGTAGCACATTAGCACATTCTTTAGCCAATATCCTTTGGTGTATCGTATATTTTTTTATAAGACCCCTATTTAACAGTACATACCTAAGCCATTTGATCCAGCGAAACTGTTTTTCCCGCTTCTCTTCCGGTAACTCGCCTTAAATGACCTGTCAGTTATTATCGTTGCCAGCAACAAGCACAGAAACTAGCTATCTATTCGTGTCATAGACAAGTTGGTGGTTTTGTGTGAAAGTAAGTAAGTTGTTTCTTTGTTTGCTTTAGTCGAAGCGATCGCTTTCGTTTGGCGCAAAATTAGGCTCAATACGTTTATCCTATCACAGCTAGAGAGGGATTTTTTGGGATTTTGAAATAAATGCTTTCAAAGTTATATTTATTTTGACGTATTTTAACATTTTCATGATAGTAAGTGACGGGATGTACAAGTCGGGTGCGTGGTGATAGCGACACGCCTGTCTATGAAAGTGACGCTTAGAACTTTACATCGCAAAGACCTGAGTGGCACTGCCACTGCGTCCGTCACCAGCACTTCAAAATCAGAACGCAGTAATGCTTACTTTATTGCTTGGCTTGCTCGTCGGAAAGATAACCAATATTTCGGGCTTCTGAGCTGGGACGCCTGAGCGGTGATAGCTGAAGCGGCGTGCGGCGAGCGAACGTGTGGGCATCGGGCAAGGGGCCAGGAGACGAAGCGGGGAGGGGTGCTGCGATGCGTTGCGTTGTGACACCTCATTGCGCGTGTGGCACTCGGTGCGTTGAAATCATAGCGTTGCGACAACGCACCGGCAGCGCCCGTGTGGCATCGTTCTAAATCTTTTTATCTTTCGTGATTATTTGTTATGCGCGATGAAGCGGAGATGTTGAGAAATAATTTTATTTACAAATCATTCACAAATTTCATTTGAAATCGCACTTGCGTCACTGGCTCCTAGTTGAAATAATTGAACATTGTTCAATTCCCTTAGATCTTTAATATTTAACTCTCTCAATATTTTAAGTCCGTTTTCCAATACTCTATTTTGAGGCGATGCCTGGTGATAGTACCGAGGCATGAAATTGACCTTTAAACATTAAACTTTACTTGTCCATTTCTAAAATGCAATTCACGTTGTGTGACAAAGGCCGAACCAACAGAACAAAGTTTTGCTTGAACGTGATCGATGCTCAGTCGAGTATCTAATTGTCTGTGAAGTGATTGACAAAGGGTCGAACAGAAAATACACAGCCACGAGTCTTAACACAAACGATACATTTTTTATAACGTTTTGAACGCTATGTACAATTACTTAAAATATAATTTTCAACACAACATTTTTCAATTTTATTACTGTAGTTGTTTGCTTACCATAACTACATTATTGCTTTATACTGAAATAAACTTTATTAATATTTGCTCCACTGCTAGACATAGGAGCTCTCTAAACAGAAGCTTTCGGTCGTAGTTCTGTAACTTGGCATAAACGAAGTTAGAGACTATAGATATCTTTCAAGAACCGTCTTCATTACGATGTTTTTCACTGTTTGAAGGTTTGTTAGTATAGCATTAGCTTGGGTTTTCATACGTCAGAGAACTAAAGTGACCGATATAGTTCGCAAAATCAGTAAGCTTAGTGGCAGTGGGCAGGACATGTCTGCAGGAGGGCTGATTATCGATGGAGCAGACTTGTTCTGGAGTAGCGAGTACGTCAAGGAAGACGTAGTGTAGGCTGGCAAGACGGACGGACGACCTGAGAAAGGTGACCGGCAGCGGCTGGATGCGGGCGGCATAGAACCGGGAGAGTTGGCGTTCTCAAAGAGAGACTTATGTCCAGCGGTGGATGCGTCTTAGCTTATGATGATAACGATGAAGATTTATTCGTACAGATAATAAAACGTCGTAAGAGAGAGACAGAGATAAAAGCTACAGAGTAAAATTACATTATTCTAATTGTAATAAAATTTAAAGGTGTCGTTGATATACAACCCAGAGCACAGACCAGAACCAATTTAGAAAACTTCATTACCCAAATTGGTTTGTGCAAACCGTTGGGCCGACGAGATGGACACGGTTAGGCAGCCATGGCCATGAACCTGCAAAGATCTCGAAATGTTGATTTCGTTTAATAAACCAAATATGTATTCTAAATCCGGGTTAAAATAGTTTCCTTTCCATTGATAACCTTTACTTTTTTGTAGATAGTCATAGAAATCAAGACCTTAAAATAGATACACAAAAAATACTGAAAAATCCTGGACAATTCTCCTTCTCTCTAGTCTATATAGTCCCACTGCTGGACCTATAGACTATGTAGACTAGAAACGTTCCCTCACAATGAGAGAGCTTGGGCTGTAGCTCCCACGTGGGCCCAATACGGATTGGGAATTACACACACATCATTAAATTGCTTTGAAATTAACATAACATAATTTCGAATTAAACACATACAAATTCCAAAAACTCAGTGCAAACCCGGATTCAAACTCAAAATCTCTGCTTGAGAGGCGATACGTCAAACTATTAGGCTACCATGGCTTTCATAGTTCTAACACTCAACTCAGAATAACACTCAACTCAGAACACTTAGAAAATGGAGCAATCTCTAAACAGAAAAGTTTATTTTTCAAATGACCTCCTCTTCTAGCGTCCACAGTTTTAACTGCTAGGCTACGGAAATAGTAAAACAATATAGAAGTTACAATAAAGATGCCGATTGCTTTTTTGTGCTTTTGTTTGTTAATGGAAGAACTGATTGATTTTTTGCATTCAAAAGACAAGATTAGCTTATAGGTATATTATTTTCCAAACAGAAACATCGCGTTATGCGTAAACGAACACTGGGTAATCAATTATTTTGTTCGTAAACAGTTACTTTGCCCGTAAACAATTTACAAGCAAAGCCCTTTGTTTCGCGTCGAGAACCGTAATCAATAGCTTGGAGATTGGACGGTAAACTTTGCGAGCGGTCTTAAGACAATGTATTCCACACAGGGTGCAAGAAAATTATATTATTCGCATTAGCAAAGAATCATCACTCATCATTTCAACCGAAGACGTCTATTGCTGGACATAGACTTCCCCCAGAGATCCCGGTGTTGTGTTGCTTGCATCCAGAGGATTGTGGGTCGTCTGCTCATGGTGCGTCTTCCGGACGCGGTCGCCACTCAAAATCTTTTTGACCCAATCGGTTATCTATTCTGCGAGCAACTTTGGTTTTCTAATCCTTTGGGTCATGTCGGTCACCCTCGTTGTTTTGCGGATATTTTCATTTCTGATTCAATCTCGTAATGAAACTCCGAGCATAACCCTTTCCATTGCCCTTTGGGTGATCTTCCGAGACCGAGGTCCAAAGTGAGTGCCCGCGTTTTAGTATCGTAAGTCGTCACTGGTAACACTCCACCGGAATAAAGTTTATCTGTCAACCACCAACCATTTCGGTATCTACTGTATACATACATACAATTATTTGCCACAACCATAATTATAAGTCAGCTCAATTATACTTGTTTGTTTGTGTTTGAATAGACTGTATTTTGGTTTTGAACTCTACCCGCTTTCGCTGTGCAGTGCTCCTTGGGTTAATTTAAAGTTTTGTGCCTGTGGTATATAGACGTTATGTCAGACTTGTTTTGGTATATACAATTTATACATAAAACAGCGGGGGTTGATTTTTGAAATGACGTCCAACCCACGAAAAGCTGTATCGTAAATTATGCTACTGTATGACTGGAAGGCCAACTGGCTTAACGAGACAATCATGTTACGTTATGTGTTGTGTGATATGAGGGTAGGATTTGATCCTGATTGAGGGAAGTATCCTGTAAGTTAATTATTTTTTGTGACAATACCTATCTACCTGCTACAGAACTGGTTAAAGTGAAAATAAAAATATTGAAAATGAATAGAACGGTTACCATGAGATCTGTAAAGGGCCCGAAACGTCGGTTTCGTTTGAAAAAACAAATATACGCGATTTAAACCCGGAAAAATAGTTTCATTTTCTATGTGTAACAATCGCGAAAACCTAAGAACTCGATATGAATATAATGGTTGATTTAAACAATATTGCAGTGTTATTTAAACACTCGGAAAATATAGACCACAACAAACCATCAGACCCTTTTGTTGTTGAAACAGCGCTAGATTACGCGGCAACGTGTATGAGAATGTTACGAAAGTCCTTAATTTTTTACTATATTACCTACTAAAAGACGGTAATTACTTTCAATATTGTAAAGTAAGTCGGTAATAACAGTATTGTTACCTAAAGCTATTCCATGAGGCAAACCTGAGAGAAAGATTAATTACCAACCCATTACCGTCGTCTTTCTAGAGATGGCAATCGGATAATGGGAATGAGAACAATTCCATAACCAAAGTGTGATATTAATACTGTAAAAACTCGTTTATTACCAAAGTACACGTGCGGAATTGCTACTAGAAATTTCTAAACTTCTATAGAGAGTATAATGACGGACTGGATATGTAACTTTATATTATAACTTGATACGGTAGCCCAATGGAAGAACGATTGCTTGTTAATTGAGAGGTCGACTTACTTAACTTCTTGTAAAAAACCTGCACGTCGAAGAAAGTTCACAACCCTTGGAACACGTGTAAAGTCTCCAGCCCACATTGGACCAGCATGAGCTATGAAAAAAGAATAAAAAGTAGATCGTCAAATGCGTCGACGTTCGGAGCATTAAACCAGTTCAGGCGAGGTGCAACCTTTATTCCGCATTCTGAGAGTCTTCCTTCTAGACACAAATTGCCATGGCCGTTCTGAAAATCTTTAAATAGGCTTCGGATAGTACAACGTATGCCATCGGTACGAAAAGAAGAAGATTGGACCAACGTGGTTTATATATCCCAAACTAAGTAAAAGAGGAAATCCGTGTTCAGCAGTGGGTCTTATATTCGGTTGATGATGATAATGATCATTATAAGATATCGCCTTAGTGCGATTCTATTTTAAGCTCATTAGGTGTTGAACATAATTTTCCTTTAAATAGAAAATGCGATGTTCCAGGCTTCAAAAGCAATGTAAGCACATTATGCACGATAGATTTCTATTCTTTATATTTTGTACCAGTCTTATAGATAGTGGGGGCACGGTGTTGAAATTTTGAAGCCCATCGTTTACTATACTATTTTCTCGATTAATAAAATTGTAAGGTAGAAAATAGAGAACAGGATTAATATTTACTTTCCCTTTTTTGTGCTTATATTTGTTAGGGATATTTGTGTTTAGAACGTTTTATTACGGTTAATAACATCATCGTCGTTTGCTCTGCCGTTACGTACACGATGTTCGGGGTTCGATTACCGGGTGGATCGATTTAGGAAATGAACTTTGCAAATTTAGTTAATAATTCCGGTACTCATGTGTACTTGTACAAAATCTCCTGTTGCTATAAGAACCGATAGAACCCTCTTGTGTAAAGAACTCTTGCATGTGTCGAGATTTTGTGAATCACAACGGATTACATGAATATATCTTTCTTGTAATATCAGTCTTTCTAGATGCGAGTAAAGCTTTCGATCTCGTCAATCATTTTAAATTTATACGCCAGCGCGTAGTTTAAGTTCCTAGGTGATTAGATAGAAAACTACATAATAAAATCGAAATTAAGACGAATGGTTAGAAACAATAATATACCGGAAAAATAATTCTTCTAGTCTTTTTTTACGAGTACCCTAAGGTAGCGTTTTAGGTCTCTTTCTATTTTTTTCCTACATTAATGACATTTCATGGAAAGTATTCAATTCAACCATAAATGTGTGCAATTAGCTAACGATGTGACTCTAAAAAATAATAAAATTTAAAAATAAAGAGACGTTTTACGCCGATATATATACACATATATAGGACTGACGAATGCAATAAGTTCCGTTGAAGTTTTCGTATTAATACGAGTAAAATTAAATTGCTGATATTTAGTTTGTATAACTGAAATACCAGATAAAATTCATTACAATTTTGTCACCATATATATGTAGATGAAGATGATACACTTAACTTTCTTAGATCATCAATCGATAAGCGCCTCGGCTGGAAGGAACACATCGAATGGATATGAGACTAAACAAATTTGTTTGCGCTCAACAAAGACTAAGACAAACTAGAAGAGACCGAAAAACTGATTTAACGGCTTATCTTGTCTTCGTTTCGTATAAGCTCAACTACGGTCTCCTGCTATACCAGTTTCCGCATAGGGAAACTCGGTAATTTTAAACAAGGCGCATAGTTTGTTGATAGCTACATACCATGGTTCAAAATTTTCTTCAATTTCCAACAAAAAAAGAATCTTCTAAGTCGGTTCACAAATTTTATTATCGGAGTTATCGCGTAATATACAAAAAAGTACAATCGAATTGAGAATCTCCTCCTTTTTTTGAAGTTGGTTAAAAAATATCTCACTAATTGTGACGGAAAACATCGTGATGAAACCTGCACGTCGAAGTCGTGCACCTGGTGGTAAGCATCACGCTTGTCAATAACAATAAGGGCTCTATGTTAGGCCCAATTCTGTTTATTATTTTTACCAATGACCTAATTACATTTATTGAAGACAAATTCCCAAATGCGAAATGAGTAGGTTTCGCAGACGATACCAACGCTGTTATAACAACTGAAAATTTATTAAGCCACAAAACTAATGAGGTCTTGTCAACATGTGACATCCAAAAATAACAATCTCATCGTCGACACGAGCAAGACAAACATTTTATTGTTCTGAACAACATCTAGAAATCACGACACATGGACGTCATGATGAGTAATAAAACTATACCAATAGTAGAATTTGTAAAGTTTTTAGGAAGCTACATCAACTCGTATTTAAATTGGTAAGCAGAACTCATTAAATTAGAAAATAAAATAAACTCAGCTAGCTATGCCCTTCGATCCCTCCGGGATAAAGCCTCTATAGCTGATTTAAAAATGGTATGTCATGCTATAGTCGAGTCACATTTATCCGCTCACGCGATACATGCAGCCGTAGACGCATACCACACCTAGAGGTGCCGGTGATGTTTTTATACCGATTTATCGGATCGAACGTTGCACTCAACCCCTGAAATACTACGCGAGTAAGTGCCGTTACTTTTATATTATAATGTGTGATAACCGTGTTAGTTCTCATAACAAAAAAGAATTTAATTTAATTTATATTTAAACGTAATAAGGCTAACTAATTTGACATTGTTGTTATTATTGTATATATTCTTATAAATATTTCGCATTAATAACTTGTTAATA